>NC_084612.1:30653487-30708487 GCF_033978795.1 Nerophis ophidion
GAGTTGCAGATCGCAGGGCTTTCTATCGATCGCAATTGGACTGTTTGTGTTGCGATCTGCTCCTTGGATCACCACATATGGTTTATACTTCCAGTTGTTGTATCACTGTTGTTCTACACTCTTACTTCCTGTTTAGTCAGTCACCATGGTTGCTTATTGATCCCACCTGCTAATCACGGTTTCTGCACACCTGTCACTTTTTGATTACTCCCCTATTTAAGCCCATCCCTTTTCGTTATTCTTTCTGGGACTCTAATTTGCCTTCGAGCAACATTCACGACTGTCTACTACCCGTATGTATTTTCTCGCTAGTTCTTACGCTAGCCACTTGATATTCCTGCTTTCATGCTGAATGTTTTTGTTTACTTTTTTGTGTCCTCGTACCAAGTTTTAGTTTTCCTTGTGTTTATTCCTAGCTTTCATGCTAGCGCCCTTGGTTTATTTTTGTCTGTTAGCTCCAGTGTTTTTGTTCATAGTCTGTTTTTGTTAAGTGTAATAAATCATCTAAACTTACCGTTGCTGTGTTCATGCCGACGCATCCACAAAGGGACCAATTTGGCATCACTATACCAACTAGTCGTAACAGTTTGGTTGGTTTTAGATGACGTTTCCCCTCTCATCTATCAGTTTATGCTCATAGATTTAGGATTGTCGTTGGCATTGACAGTAGAATTACTTGTTTACATCTCAACAGTTTTTCTCACGACGATAGGGCGAAACCTCCCGTTCCCAGGCACTCTTAGTGTTGGAGTATAAATATTTGGGGTTTTGGCACCAGCTGCTAGACTATATCTGACCAATCTAAGTGCGAGACTAGATCTGACCAATCTAAGTCTAAGAGCATGAACTGATGAATCCGACTCGGGTGAGAGGCGAATGTCTTCTAAGACAAACCAAACAGTCCAGATGCGATCAATTGAACGCTCTGAGATTACAATGACCTGGATGAATGAGAACAGTCATAGACCTGTATATGCAGTGTCTGAATACTTTTTAAATTGGTATTGAGGTTTTTTTGTATCAAGTACATATGACAAATGTTTGTCTAATTTATTTAAACAAAGTAAGTCAATATAGTTACATGTTACTTTCTTCAAAAAGTAATTTAATTACAAACACCGTTTCCATATGAGTTGGGAAATTGTGTTGGATGTAGATATATACGGAATACAATGATTTGCAAATCCTTTTCTACTCATATTCAATTGAATGCACTACAAAGACAAGATATTTGATTTTCAAACTCATAAACTTTATTTTTTTTGGGCAAATAATATTAACTTAGAATTTCATGGCTTTAACACGTGCCAAAGTAGTTGGGAAAGGGCATGTTCACCACTGTGTTACATCACCTTTTCTTTTAACAACACTCAATAAATGTTTGGGAACTGAGGAAACTAATTGTGGAAGCTTTGAAAGTGGAATTCTTTCCCATTCTTGTTTTATGTAGAGCTTCAGTCGTTCAACAGTGCGGGGTCTCCGCTGAAGTATTTTACCCTTCATAATGCACCACACATTTTGGATTAGAGACAGGTCTGGACTGCAGGCAGGCCTGGAAAGTACCCGCACTCTTTTTTTACGAAGCCATGCTGTTGTAACACGTGCTGAATCTGGCTTGGCATTGTCTTGCTGAAATAAGCACGGGCGTCCATGAAAAAGACGGCGCTTAGATGGCAGCATATGTTGTCCCAAAACCTGTGTGTACCTTTCAGCATTAATGGTGCCTTCACAGATGTGTAAGTTATCCATGCATTGGGATCTAATGCACCCCCATACCATCACAGATGCTGGCTTTTGAACTTTGCGTCGATAACAGTCTGGATGGTTCGCTTCCCCTGTGGTCCGGATTACACGATGTCGAATAGTTCCAAAAACAATTTGACATGTGGACTCTTCAGACCACAGAAAACATTTCCACTTTGCATCAGTCCATCTTATATGATCTCGGGCCCAGAGAACCCGGCGGCGTTTCGCTTTGCATAATAGAGCTTTAACTTGCACTTACAGATGTAACGACGAACTGTATTTAGTGACAGTGATTTTCTGAAGTGGTCCTGAGCCCATGTGGTGATATCCTTTCGAGACTGATGTCGGTTTTTGATACAGTGCCGTCTGAGGGATCGAACATCATGGTCATTCAATGTTGGTTTCCGGCCATGCCGCTTACGAGGAGGGATTTCTCCAGATTCTCTGGACCTTTTGATGATATTGTGGACCTTAGATGTTGAAATCCCTAAATTTCTTGCAATTGCACATTGAGAAATGTTGTTCTTAAACTGTTTGACTATTTGCTCACGCAGTTGTGGACAAAGGGGTGTACCTCGCCCCATCCTTTCTTGTGAAAGACTGAGCATTTTCTGGGAAGCTGTTTTTATACCCAATCATGGCACCCACCTGTTCCCAATTAGCCTGCACACCTGTGGGATATTCCAAATAAGTGTTTGATGAGCATTTTTCAACTTTTTTAGTATTTATTGGCACCCTTCCCAACTTATTTGTCACGTGTTGCTTGCATCAAATTCAAAAGGTAATGATTACTTGAAAAAAAAAAAGTATCAGTTTGACATAAAATATGTTGTCTTTGTAGCATATTCAATTGAATATGGGTTGAAAATGATTTGCAAATCATTGTATTACGTTTATATTTACATCTAATACAATTTCCCAACTCATATGGAAATGGGGTTTGTACTAACATGATTACTCTTCAATGGATGTAATTAATTATTTCGAAAAAAATAATTAATGTGTTACTTAAAAAAAAGTCTGGTGGATGGGGTTGAGTGATGTGAGCAGAGTGTGTGAATGTGTACCTTTAAAAGGCGGTGCCTATTCCTGTAACAGCATTACTGTATGCCTACAACTGGCAGGTGCAGACCGACGAGATAAACCAATTACAGTCGTCCCTTGTGTCTCACGGTCAATTCGTTTAGGACATGGCCATAATAAACACATTTCTGTGAAGTAGGAATCATTAAATGTAAAGAGATTTTTGGCATAGTTGGAGCATGAAAAAGTAGTTTAATTTTTTTTTAATATTATGAGAGCCCTTTTGACATAGAATAACACCTTTTAGTTACTTTTACACTCATAATGCAATATAGTAAGGCTGCTGAGGCTGAGCCAATAACGGTTCTTCTCTGGTGGTCAGTATTATAGTATTTACAAACCCCGTTTCCATAAGAGTTGGGAAATTTTGTTAGATGTAAATATAAACGGAATACAATGATTTGCAAATCGTTTTCAACCCATATTCAGTTGAATATGCTACAAAGACAACATAATTGATGTTCAAACTGATAAACATTTTTTGTTTTGCAAATAATCATTAACTTTAGAATTTGATGCCAGCAACACGTGACAAAGAAGTTGGGAAAGGTGGCAATAAATACTGATAAAGTTGAGGAATGCTCATCAAACACTTATATGTAACATCCCACAGGTGTGCAGGCTAAACAAGGGTGGGGCGAGGGTCACCAATTTGTAAGCAAATTGTCAAACAACAACATTTCTCAATGAGCTATTGCAAGGAATTTAGGGATTTTACCATCTATGATCCGTTATATCATCAAAAAGTTCAGAGAATCGGGAGAAATCACTGCACGTAAGCGATGATATTACGAACTTTTGATCCCTCAGGTGGTACTGCATAGAAAACCGACATCAGTGAGTAAAGGATATCCTCACATGGGCTCAGGAACACTTCTAAACCATTGTCAGTAACTACAGTTGGTCGCTACATCTGTAAGTGCAAGCTAAAACTCTACTATCCAAAGCCAAACCCATTTATCAACAATATCCTGAAACGCCGCCGGCTTGGCTGGGCCCGAGCTTCCCTAAAATGGACTGATGCAAAGTGGAAAGGTTTTATGTGGTGTGAGTCCACATTTCAAATTATATTTGGAAACAGAGGATGTGGTGTTCTCCAGAACAAAGAGGAAAATAACCATTTGGATTGTTATAGGCGCAAAGTTGGGGGTGTATTAGTGCCCAAAGTATGGGTTACTTACACATCTGTGAAGGCACCATTAATGCTGAAAGGTACATACAGGTTTTGGAACAATATATGTTGTCATCCAAGCAACGTTATCATGGACGCCCCTGCTTATTTCAGCAAGACAAGTGTTACAACAGCGTGGCTTTGTTAAAAAAGAGTGCGGGTACTTTCCTGGCCCGTCTGCAGTCCAGACCTGTCTCCCATGGAAAATGTGTGATGCATTGTGAAGCGTAAAATACGACAGCGGAGACCCCGGACTGTTGAACGACTGAAGCTCTTCATAAAACAAGAATGGGAAAGAATTCCACTTTCAAAGCTTCAACAATTAGTTTCCTCAGTTCCCAAACATTTGAGTGTTGTTAAAAGAAAAGGTGATGTAACACAGTGGTGAACATGTCCTTTCCCAACTACTTTGGCACGTGTTGCAGCCATGAAATTCTGAGTTAATTATTTGCAAAAAAAAAAAAAAATTAAGTTTATGAGTTTGAACATCAAATATCTTGTATTTGTAGTGCATTCAATTGAAAATGGGTTGAAAAGGATTTGCAAATCATTGTATTCTGTTTATATTTACATCCAACACAATTTCCCAACTCATATGGAAACGGGGTTTGTACAAACAGACATACACAAAATTAAAGAAAAATACAGCACTCAAGTTTACTTTTGCTCTCATTCAACCTTGGTAGAGGTCTGAGTATCTCCTCTACCTCTACTTCAGGTCATGAAGAAACACACATTTTTTTTTGAGATAATCTTGGCATGCGCATTATAGCACCAACGTGTAACATGAAGTGAGTTTATCCGGAGTCCGAATCGAATGGCAAGTGTGCAGGTGTACCGGGTAAATCTCTATGTTTATGAAGTTTATATTTGATCATGTCTGGAATAAAAATTGTGGCGATGATGTCAAGAAATATATTTAAACAATCTAGTGAGATGCAGGCTACATCTAGTGGTATGCCAAAGTGTTTTTTCCCCTATATTTACAGTAAATACCATGTTACTGTTCAAACTCTGTGTAATGTTACAGTGGCCAAAAATAATAAACATACTTGTTAACGGTGCCACATGTAGTAATGTGGCCAGAAATGGTACTGCAATCACGGTCAAACTTCTGTAGTCCCTTCCCACTCTCTATGACTGAGGTTGCCGGATAGGCGGCCGAATCCCAATCTTACTCCAAGGAACTTTGAATGGCAATCGACGAGACCTATGCTGTAGGTTTCTCTTGTTTATGCTTCTTGCAAGATGGTTTACTAAGTATTTATGCCACATTTTACTGATATCGATTAGCCAAATGTGTTTGTAAAGTTACGCAACTATATTTTCGTCGGGAGTCAGGACAGATTGTTGACATTACCCTGCTAAAATGTCTAGTTTGACCGCACGGACCACCTTCGAAATTATATGTAATAATATATCATGTATTATATATCACATCGGCCTACTTTGAAGGCAAGCCAAGGCCAACATTAAAATTACTGCCACATTTCGTTCAGCATAAATCCATGTTGCATCCAACCTGACGCACTACATTCTCTTCCATGTACGCACATCACCATCTTTCAGTGCAGAGGGCAATTCTATGAACCAACCCATGTTTCGCAAAAACCACGTTACGCATAAATTATATAGCCTGCTACCCTGTCAATACACAAAGTAGAAAATTATTACATGTAATGCATTATATTGTGCTGAGCAAATACCACTCCATTTGTGTTTGATGCACATACAGTACCAGAAACCACAATTAGTCGTACTAATGTTGGACCACATTTCCTGAGTATATCAGCATATTGAGAAGGAAATAAGCACTGACACTACCCATATCCACATAGGTTTTATTTGTCGAAAATATATTTTGCCCTGTCAGTTGGATTACACATCAACATAGAGACTAACGAGCATATATTTCCCCCGTTAGTCGATGTGTCATTGACCGGGCTAGCATGCTAAGCTACACTGGTGTGATGGTAAATCGCTCCTAAGCATTCGTTGCAGGAACATACTAGCTTTGTTAGACAAGATCATAGACTGTATTGGACAATACAGTTTACATATGAAATGTCCATTTCCATTTATTACAAGTAATAAGAGAACGTAAATGCCTAACTTACTTATCAAGGAAGAAATTAGCAAGTTTGGCGTCAGATGAAAAAGTCTTATTCGCCTTCAATCGTCTCCATCTTTCAAAGGCATCCTTGATACAAATCCTTGTTTTGTTCCTGGCTTCATCATGAATAAGTTCATAATCGTATTGACGCCTTTTAGATTTACTAAGGTCTGACATGTTTAGTAACTTTACCAGTGGCAGTAGCTCGACGAATGTGGCGGTGCGTAACTGGCAACCTGGAAGTGACAAACTCACTGACTTTCTAATGGGTCAAACGGTGGCGGGCGGTGCATCAAAATGAAAACAATAACAAGATTTCGTGGCTGTAAATCTAATTTTTAAATGAGAATATCCCGGCTGAACTACTGTTATCAGTTATAAAGGTATTCGAAAAGAACATGATTTATTTTTGCCTTCTGACATCAGGGCCATTTAATGATGACTTGACATGAAATCATTACTTATGGCCCCTTTAAATGAAGCCTTGTTTTTAGTAAATACTTAGCCCAAATATGCTACCGTATTTTAATATTGGTCACTATGGTGGTACTTGTAGAGCCAAGTTATTTCAGAGGTTTGAGAACCACTGGTCTATATTTTAAATATAAGAAGGTCCTGAGTTCTATCCCCGGGCTCGGGGTCTTTCTGTGTGGAGTTTTCATGTTCTCCGCATGACTGCGTGGGTTCTGCGGTCCCCTCAGAAGGTTTCTCATTGTAGCTCATTGGGTTGAGTTTTTCTTTGCCCTGATGTGGGATCTGAGCCAAGGATGTCGTTGTGGCTTTTGCAGCCCTTTGAGCCACTCGTGATTTAGGGCTATATGAATAAACTTTGATTGATTGATTGATTGATTTAGCGTGTTTTGTATGCCCACACTATTTACTGCTTGTTTATTTAGGATATTAGTAGATCAGGACCTTAGTGATCAAACAATTTACACAAGTACCATGCTAATGATTTCGTCAGTTTTGGCCAGCTTGTGTTTACAGTAATAATGGTGAGGGTAATAATGTTGGTGAAAGTGGCAGAGCCCTGATGGAGAGTGAGGGAAGATGAAGGCTGGCAGCTCATTCTCTCTCTCAAAGTGCTCTGAGCTTGTCAACTATTGAAGTGTTATTGTAGCAAAATTATTCGCAAACATGTATCTCAATCTGTGCGTGTGTAATCCAATTCCTGCTTGTGTGTGCTAATTTGTGTGTCTGTATACCAAGTCGAGTGTGTGTATCCAGATCCGCATCCGTGTGTTTTAGTGTCACGTACATGTGTTTTAATTTGTCTGTCTGTCTATCTGTACATCATTAGAAAGAACACTACGCCAAGACCCGCCTTACTGATTGGTTTAAATTGCATAGTGTCTTCCGTGGTTGGCTAAGTGTAGGCACAGTGGATCAATGGCTGGGTCTGGGATTGGTTATTTCGATCAATCAGAGTTACTCGAATTATGGCAATTGCTGCGAAAGTTTATTTATATGAAAAAATATATAGTAGTGAATGGGAAATATAAGCATGAGGAATGTCAAGTGCGGTGTGTTGCGAGAGAAAGGGTTAAATTGCGTGACTGTCATGCTCAAAGCGTGAAGCATTGCAGCTTTGAGCAACTGTTCGAACTTGGTTCATCGCAGAATAACATAATCAGTAGCTGCAAGGCACCTGTGGAGGTGAGTATAAGGAAAGGCAAGAGGGAGTTACACACAGACAGGTCTTTTTACACGCTCAAATCGCTGTACAGACAGATCGATATAACCAATCCCAGACCAAGCCATCAATCCACTGTGCATACATGTAACCTACCAGACAAGACACTATGCAAATTAAACCAATCGGAAACAACGTAAAGCGGTTCTTGGCGTCCCTCTTTGACACACCTCAGCTGTACTTTGTTTCTGATTGGTTTAAATTGTGTGATGGTTGGTTAAATATAGGCAGACCTCAGGTATGCTCACAAGTTGTATTACACACTCATGAATCTGGATGCGCTTGCTCAATTTGTTCATGGCAAAAGTGTCGCAAAAGTAACATGTAAGTAGATAGCCTATCGAATTATTTTCTGGTTAGGGACAGACAGACAACTTAAAATACACATACACCGATCTAATGAATCTGAATACACACACTCAGATTGATATACAGACACACAAATTAGTACACGTGAAAACAAATTGGATTAAACGCACACAGATTGAGATACATGTTTGCAAATAATTTTGCTCCAATAGTACAAACGTTTTTACTTCCATAGTCTTCTCGTTCATTTGATCACAGTGTAGAAGACAGAGTAAAGGTTTTGGGTAGCAAAGTGTGTGGGAGTGTGTCTGCAGGGTCGAAGGGAGGTGTTGGTCATGTGGGCATGGACATGGGTGTGCCGTATGCAAACAGGAAGTATTTAAAGGAGTAGTACGGACCTGTGGAGGGAGGAAATAAGGAACAGGAAATTGGAGAGAGGAAGAAAGGAATTGCCATACTTTTGTTGACCACTATAATTCATGTTTGATGTATGCTGTGCACACGTCACACTTGCCCTATTGCACTATGGAGTGTTCTAATAACTCCACAAACTGGAGTCTTTGTACAGTGAGCGCGTCATACAAGCTCCAGAGGGAAAGTTTGGTCGCAACACACAGTCGCTCTTTATCACTTCAGTTTACTTATTATTTCTGACTTATCCTTTGAATCCCTTTGTACAAAAGAGGGATATTTACAGTGTAAAAAAATTGTATGCCCCAGTTTTAATATGCATTCAATACAAATCCATCTTTCTAATTTCCAGAGGGCCTTCTTCAACATGCAGTAATCACACCCTCTGCTGATTTAATCAATGGCATGTTCAGGCTAGTAGAAGATCAATAACACAACACCATGTAATCTACTCTTCAATGTCCATTACTGCTTGGCTCAGTGGACTTCATCATGTGGATGTACAGTACGAGTGCATGTGATGATTTACCGCTGCAGTGCTACGAGACTCAACCAGAGCAGCTCATAAATGCATCAAGGTTGGATTATAGGCTGGAAGCAATTTATTCAGCTTGAGATAAAGACTGTGTTTGGGATAGCAATAATTTTTCCTGTCTTTAGTTTATGTCGCATTGAATGTCTGACAGCACGTTAGGTTTGATTGCAACCGCCACGTTATCGTAAAAAGAAGCTGAGAAGCGCTACACTGATGGAGTGTTAGCGCTTTACTGAGAGGCAGGGCGAGAGGAGACGGAGTGACAGATGGAACGCATCGGACATCATGCAATACATCAGGGAGCTGGAGACGTGGTAAAAAGTGTCCCAAAAGAGACCTATTTCTCCGCTCATCGTCCACCACACACCACGCTGCATCCGGCTTGTCTCATTGATGCCTGTGGTTCCACTCAATAACGGTGAAACCACAGTCCGCTGGATAATGGGTTGGACGGAGAGAGGAAGGATGAGTGGAATACTTTGCCTTGTTTCCAGGGGTACAGCTCATTTAATCAGTTTACCTGTGCCTCTGCAAATTTGAGTAAAAGTGGAAAGAAATTGAAGAGTTGGAGTATAACTTGTATGGCACAATGAAAGATTCAATATTTTATACTACATTGTGTTTTAACGATGTTAATCCACATCAAGGCACTTCTTTGTGGCTATATATATAGATTTACATATATATATATGTAAATATATATATATATATATATATTTTTATTTTTATTTTTATTTTTTAAATTTTTTATATGTATATATATGCCCTATATATATATATGCCATATATATATATGGCCTGGTGGTTAGAATGTCCGCCCTGAGATTGGTAGGTTGTGAGTTCAAACCCCAGCCGAGTCATACCTAGTGTGTGTGTAACAATCATTGGTACTTTAACTTAACTTTATATAAATATATATATATATATATATATATATATATATATATATATATATATATATATATATATATATATATATATATATATATATCGTGCTGCCCTATATTCCTCGCCCAGTAATTCACTGAAAGAGCACGCACTTGGCGCGATGATGTCATTTTATCGATGGGAAAAGGCAATTTTGGACAATATGACTTGCCTGAGCGGCTATTAACAAGCGGTTGCCTTGTTGCCATTCCATTAAGAAAAATAAACTAGTTTTTAGTGTAAGTTTGTTGGTTTCAAGAAATGTAATGCCGAGCGCATATCAATATGTCAAGATAATGGCACTAGCATTTACTTAATTTAAGAATATTTTTCAACATACTGAGAAAAAAGGTGTCATATTTTTTTTCTATCAACAAAAGTGCACTTGTTATTAGTGAGAATATACTTATTTTAAAGGCCTACTGAAATGAGATTTTCTTATTTAAACGGGGATAGCAGGTCCATTCTATGTGTCATACTTTATCATTTCGCGATATTGCCATATTTTTGCTAAAAGGATTTAGTAGAGAACATCGATGATTAAGTTCGTAACTTTTGGTCGCTAATAAAAAAGCCCTGCCTTTACCGGAAGTAGCAGACAATGTGCCCATGACGTCACAGGTGTGAGGGCTCCTCCCATCCTCACATTGTTTATAATCATAGCCTCAAGCAGCAAGAGCTATTCAGACCGAATATGTGACGATTTCCCCCATTAATTTGAGCGAGGATAAAAGATTTGTGGATAAGGAAAGTTAGAGTGAAGCACAAAAAAAAATAAAAAATAAAGAAAAAGCGACGGCTTCGGGTGGCAGCAGTGTGAGCATTTCAGATGTCATTAGACACATTCACTAGGATAATTCTGGAAGATCCCTTATCTGCTTATTGTTTTAATAGTGTTTTAGTGGGATTGTAAAGTCATATCTCAAAGTCAGATGGCTGCGGTGAACGCCAGTGTCTTTGATGGAAACCATGGAGGAGCCAAGGTCACAGCTGCCTTTTTTGACAGCTGCTGCAGGAGGAGGTCCGCTAATCCACTGATGTCTCCAGTAATGGCCGACTTAATATCACAATTTTCCCATCCAAAAAGATGCTGGTTGACGTAGAGAAACATGTTCGCTTGACCACTCTGTGTTAAAGCTTCATAACAAACAAAGAAACACCGGCTGTGTCTTGGTGCTAAAGGCAGCTGCAATCCACCGCTTTCCACCAACAGCATTCTTATTTATGGTCTCCATTATTAATTGAACAAATTGCAAAAAAATCAGCAACACAGATGTCCAAATTACTGTGTAATTATGCAATGAAAAGAGACGACTTTTAGCCGTAAGTGGTGCTGGGGTAATATGTCCCCTCTAACCAATAACATAACAAGCATGCGTCATCATACGCGTCATCATTCCGCGACGTTTTCAACAAGAAACTCCGCGGGAAATTTAAAATTGCAATTTAGGAAACTAAACCAGTCGTATTGGCATGTGTTGCAATGTTAATATTTCATCATTGATATACAAACTATCAGACTGCGTGGTTGGTAGTAGTGGGTTTCTGTAGCCCTTTAAGGTATTTTTGGGTTCATTGAGGTTAGCTAATTTTACTTGTTTTGGAAAGTCTTGACAAGCCAAATCTTCTTGTTGTATTGGCACTGACTTTTTGCAGTAGAGGTGCATGTCTTTGGAGGGGGGAGGAAGACGGAGTACCCGGAGGGAACCCACGCAGTCATGGAGAGAACATGCAAACTCCACACAGAAAGATCCCGAGCCCAGGATCGAACCCAGGACCTTAGTTTTGTGAGGGACATGCACTAACCCCTGGATCACCGTGCAGCCTGAGAATAAAACCCAATGAAGGAAAATGCTCTGTTGTTTTTTTGTTTGTTTTAACCAGCGCATGCCACTACACAAATGTTCTGCCTCATCTGAAGTAAGAAAGGGCATTACTTTTAACGTTTATGATTTGTGACAGTGCACCTTTAACTCGGAAGAAGACTCTCTTTGTGTGTGCAATGCACTTTGAAGAGTTCTGCTACAGAAACTTGTGCCTGAATGAAGATGGATTTTCCAAAAAAACTACTTTTAATGGCAGGCTCAATGACTACTATTTATGACAATGGAAGAAACAATGAAACAGTAAGTAATAACCGAAGGTTAGAAATGTGTGAATGATGTTAGTTTGTGTTGTTGTGTAGCTAGCTTAACCTTCTACTGAAAGAAAATACCGTAACCTGTCCCCCCGCAAAATAAAGAGTGATTTTCCTAAAAAAAAAAACTTTTAATTGGATTAGTGTCTACTGTGTTTGACAACGAAGCAGTAAATTATATAATCCGTTATTCCGTTTGCGATGTTGCTCGTAGCCTAGTTTGCCTTCTTGAACCTCCATTCTTTACAACTCAAAGCAGCTGTGCAGCGGAGTTATTTACATGATATAGAATAGTAAAGCCTGTTATTGTCAATATACACATGTATACGTCCGGGGTCGAGCTTTGGAAAGTTACAGACTTGGTAGAAATTTAACCTTAGCCAGCCTATAGTTCCAACCTGTACGTCACCTGGGCTTCTCTCCTCTCTCTGGGCCGCAAGCATCATCTCCCTCCTTATTCCCAACAGCAAAACACGGTGAGCTGCTGATCTTGCTATACCATCTGGGATGTTGTGTTGTGCTGAAAGTCACTCAAAACAGATGGCTTGTGGCAGTCATTGATGTCAAAAGTGGACAAAAAAAGCAGGAAAGCTAAAAAATAAAAATAAAAATTTGCCGGACGGCAGTGAATAATGACTCGGCGCGAGGGGGCATGGTGAGGAGAGGTTTATTTGCATCTAACAACTCCGCCTCTCCAAACGGCTTGTTTTTAAAGGGAGCAAAAAGATGGCTTACAAATAAGTCTTTGAAACAAAATACAAACCCCGTTTCCATATGAGTTGGGAAATTGTGTTAGATGTAAATATAAACGGAATACAATGATTTGCAAATAATTTTCAACCCATATTCAATTGAATATGCTACAAAGACAACATATTTGTTGTTCAAACTGATAAACATTTTTTTCTTTGCAAATAATGAATAACTTTAGAATTTGATGCCAGCAACACGTGACAAAGAAGTTGGGAAAGGTGGCAATAAATACTGATAACGTTGAGAAATGTTCATCAAACATTTATTTGGAACATCCCACAGGTGTGCAGGCTAATTGGGAACAGGTGGGTGCCATGATTGGGTATAAAAGCAGCTTCCATGAAATGCTAAGTAATTCACAAACAAGGATGGGGCAAGGGTATCTACTTTGTAAGCAAATTGACGAACAGTTTTAGAACAACATTTCTCAACGAGCTATTGCAAGGAATTTAGGGATTTTACCATCTACGGTCCGTAAAATCATTAAAGGTTCAGAGAATCTGGAGAAATCACTGCACGTAGGCGATGATATTAAGGACATCTGATCCCTCAGGCGGTACTGCATCAAAAACCGACATCAGTGTGTAAGGGATATCACCACATGGGCTCAGGAACACCTCATAAAACCACTATCAGTAACTACAGTTGGTTGCTACATCTGTAAGTGCAAGTTAAAACTCTGCTATGCAAAGCAAAACCCATTTATCAACAACACCCAGGAACGCCGCTGACTTCGCTGGGGCCGAGCTCATCTAAATGGACTGATGCAAAGTGGAAAAGTGTTCTGTGGTCTGATGAGTCCACATTTCAAATTATATTTGGAAACTGTGGACGTGGTGTCCTCCGGAACAAAGAGGAAAATAACCATCTGGATTGTTATAGGCGCAAAGTTCAAAAGCCAGCATCTGTGATGGTATGGGGGTGCATTAGTGCCCATGGCATGGATAACTTACACATCTGTGAAGGCACCATTAATGCTGAATGGTACATACAGGTTTTGGAGGAACATATGTTGTCATCCAAGCAACGTTATCATGGAGGCCCCTGTTTATTTCAGCAAGACTATGCCAAACCACGTGTTACAACAGCATGGCTTCGTAGTAAAAGAGTGCGGGTACTTGCCTGGCCCGCCTGTAGTCCAGACCTGTCTCCCATCGAAAATGTGTGGCGCAATATGAAGCATAAAATTGACCAGCGGAGACCCCGGACTGTTGAACGACTGAAGCTCTACATAAGACAAGAATGGGAAAGAATTCCACTTTCAAAGCTTCAACAATTAGTTTCCTCAGTTCCCAAACGTTTATTGAGTGTTGTTAAAAGAAAAGGTGATGTAACACAGTGGTGAACATGCCCTTTTCCAACTACTTTGGCACGTGTTGCAGCCATAAAATTCTAAGTTATTCATCATTTGCAAAAAAAAAATAAAGTTTATGAGTTTGAACATCAAATATCTTCTCTTTGTAGTGCATTCAATGGAATATGGGTTGAAAAGGATTTGCAAACCATTGTATTCCGTTTATATTTACATCTAACACAATTTCCCAACTCATATGGATAAGGGGTTTGTAAATGCAATTTTTTCATGTAATTGAGTGTGCACAGTAAGTGACCCAATAAGGGTCCATTACTATTACCTATCCGTCAATTAGCTGCATACATCCTACAAGTACCTTGAGGGATCCCCGTACCTCACTATATGCATTTATTTAGTTTGCTTTTCATTTGTGCCACCCCTATAGTGTAGATAACCTGCGGTGAGAGAAGAGTGAAGAACAAAAATAAACTTCAAAACCAGGGATATAAAAGCATCTCAAAGTTTGTTTTATTAGCTTTCTCTTTCAATGTATTTTGGTCCATAAAGCATAAGTATAGGCTATGTGTTATTAAAATGTTTACCTTTCTATTTGAAACGACTATCATCCAATATTATTACATCCATGCAATAGTATTGCTTCATATTTGAACCCTTTTTATCACTACTATTTGACATGAATTACCATGAATTGATTAACGTGGACCCCTACTTGAACAAGTTGAAAAAGTTATTCGGGTGTTACCATTTAGTGGTCAATTGTAGGGATGCGCCGATTAATTGGTAACCGAATATATTCGGCCGAATATGGCAAAAAAAGCCACACTCGGCTTTCGGTGGAATGAGTTAAAAGCAAGGCCGAAGAGTGGCGTGTGACGCAATGACGCAATTTTTTGACGCGGTGACGCAATCAACCAACGTGCAGTGACGCGGTGACGTTGTAACCCGGCGCCTTTGGAAAAATGTCAGCAGTGTGGAGATATTTTAGTGTCGGAGAGTGACAAAATAATTGCAGTTTGCAACGAATGTTCAGCCAAACTGTCTTGAGGAAGTGCCTCAGCAAAGACCTTCAGCACTACTGCTTTAATTTATCATTTAAAAGCCAAACACCCAGAAAAGCATGCCGAGTACGAGAAAGAGACGGCTGCGGCTGAAAAAGTTTGCGACTGACAATGCCAAAGCAAACGGAATTACAAAGAAGGTAATGGAGTTTATGGCTTTGGATGATCAACCGTTTTGTGTTGTGGAGGACATTGGCTTTCGGAGACTCATGGCGCACATTGAGCCCCGTTACACGATACCGAGCAGACGTTATTTCTCTGATGTGTGCTTACCGGAGATGTATGACAGTGTTGCAGCCCGCGTCCACAAGCTCTTGGTTAAAGATAATGATGTTCACTTCAGCTTCACGACAGACATATGGAGCGCGGATGTCAGCCCTACCAGCATGCTGAGTTTAACTGCACAATGGGTAGACGAGGATTTCAAGTTACAAAAGATTGTACTTCACTCACAGGAGTTCAGAGGGTCCCATACGGCAGCAGCCATATCCAACGCATTCACCAGGATGTTTGAAATGTGGCAAAAAGACTGGGCTGAAGTTATTTACATTAAAATAAATTAAATTAAAATTGTTTTATACATAGTTAGTTTCCTTCTTTTTATTTTGAAGCTAAAGTACTGTTATTGACAAATCTGTTCTGGCCTGGGATATGTTGTGTACCTGTATAAGTGTATGAGGTTACAAGCACACACTTATTGAGATTTAGTGGGGCCTCTGTTTACATTATTAGCCTGTTGTGTAGGCTACCTGTATAAGTGTAGAGGGGGGGTTGCCCACATCTGAGGTCCTCTCCAAGGTTTCTCATAGTCAGCATTGTCACTGGCGTCCCACTGGATGTGAATTCTCCTTGCCCACTGGGTGTGAGTTTTCCTTGCCCTTTTGTGGGTTCTTCCGAGGATGTTGTAGTCGTAATGATTTGTGCAGTCCTTTGAGACATTTGTGATTTGGGGCTATATAAATAAACATTGATTGATTGATTGATGAAGTGTAAGAGGTTACAAGCACAAACTTAATTGAGATTTACTTGAGCCTTCTGTTTACAATATTAGCCTATCTACTGTGGCTAAGCAGACTTTTGCCAAAAGAACAATAATTCCTTTGTTGTGGGTTTATCCACTTTAATGCACTTTATTTTTTTTTGGATTGCATGTTTTGTTTGAAGGCCTAATATAAATGAAAAACTGTGCTTTTTTTGAAAAGCAAAGGCTACTGGAATATTAAAAAAAATGTCTATTCAATAAAAATGTACTTTATTTGAAAAACATGTCTAAAAATTTATTTCAGGCTATTTATGCAATATAAACAAATTGTGAAAAACTGCATTCATTATTCGGTATTCGGCCTTCGGCCAAGCGTTTCAATTTTATTCGGTTTCGGCTTCGGCCACAAATTTTCATTTCGATGCATCCCTAGTCAATTGTACGGAATATGTACTGTACTGTGCAATCTACTAATAAAAGTCTCAATCAATCAATTAATGTAATCCACTTAGGGGGCTGTTTGCAAAATTTACACAGATTCCTAGAGGGCGTCAACTTTTCAATGTATCTTACACAGTATATACCGCCCTCTTTCCAGGTTCTCAGATTTAATGACGTAACACGTCTACGTACATTAGCTTTTGGTGTTGTCAGCTAGTAATAGCCATTTGGTCAATTAGTGATAGCTGTCAATTAATTCAATCATAACGACAACATGACTGCAAATTGTTCGTTGCTTCTCTTGGACCGTTTTTTTTTAATGTATGCCCGCGCTATCTGTGTATGCGTGTTCACGAGACAAAGTGAGTGATCGCCTTAAACACCAATTATTTCACTTGGGCTGTTAAAAATGTTAAAATGTTTACTACACAAACTTGGTAACTTTGAGAAATATAGACCGTTTTAACACAGATGTGTTCTGTTAAACCACTAATGTCAACAAAAGCTAGCTGATGGTGTGATTATTACATTATTTGCTTTGAAAAATGTTACTTTGAGCAAGTTGCAAACAGCCCCTTTAAAGGCCTACTGAAACCCACTACTACCGACCACGCAGTCTGATAGTTTATATATCAATGATGAAATATTAACATTGCAACACATGCCAATACGGTCCTTTTATTTTACTAAATTGCAATTTTAAATTTCCCGCGAAGTATCCTGTTGAAAACGTCGCGGTATGATGACGCGTGTGCGTGACGTCACGGATTGTAGCTGACATGTTGTTCCAGCCCCGATCCCAGCAATAAGTAGTCTACTTTAATTGCATAATTACACAGTATTCTGGACATCTGTGTTGCTGAATCTTTTGCAATTTGTTCAATTAATACTGGAAACTACAAAGAAGAAAGCTGTTGGTGGAAAGCGGTGTATTGCGGTCGGCTGTAGCAACACAAACACAGCCGTTGTTTCTTTGTTTACATTCCCTAAAGATGACGGTGAAGCTTTAATATGGAACAGAGCAGTCACGCGAACATGGCTCCCTACCACATGTCAAACGGCAGGTTTCGGTGAGAACATTTTGGTAATAAGTCGGCTCTTACCGTAGATATTGGCAGAGAGCTTGCGTCGTTCCTCCTGCACCTGTTAAAGAGGCAGCTGCGGACTCTCTTGCCTCCTCCGATTGGCCTCCCCCGAACGTGGGACGCTTCCACCGTGTAGGAGGGGGAAAAAAAGCTCAGCCTGGCCCCAACGGCTGCCTTCGCTTCGCCTCGTCGAGAAACGTGGCTTCCCCCAGAGACACTGGCGGTCACCACACCCGTGGCCACACCCCTCCGACTTTCAGGTACGACTATATAATCTCACTAAAACAGTAGTAACACAATAAACAGATAAGGGATTTTACAGAATTATCCTCGTAAATGTGTCTAATAACATCTGAATCGCTCCCACTGCCCTCGTCTTTTTTTTTTTTCTAGTCCTTCACTCTCACTTTCCTCATCCACGAATCTTTCATCCTCGCTCAAATTAATCGTAGCTTTCCCGGTCCAAATCGCTCTCGCTGCTGGTGGCTAAGATTGTAAACAATGTGAGGATGTGAGGAGCTCCACAACCCGTGACGTCACGCGCACATCGTCTGCTACTTCCGGTACAGGCAAAGCTTTTTTATTAGCGACCAAAATTGTGTTGTGGCCTTATGTTGTTGTTTTGTGGTATTTGTATGAGTTGTGTTTTTTGCAATTGTGTTGAAGCTGAAAGATGTTGTGTTGTGGCTTTATGTTTTTGTCTTCTGGCCTTTGGATTTGTTGTGACCTTTCTCAGCCGTCGTAGGTATCCGCCAATTTATATTTGGATGACTCATAAAGAGCGGTGATGGCGCCACAGACGGGCAGAGAGACTTGAGTAACATTTAACGTCCTTAATAAAAGTGCTAAACTTTATATAAAGTTTGCCGTTACTGTGTCCAATGTTTTCTTTTCCAAGTATGGATACAATTGATTGATTGCCTTTGAAAACGATGTCATATCGATTTATAGTATATCTTCTGGATGACCAACTTGCTAAACACAGATCGGTGAAATTGAATGTCAGAAATATAAATCGACAGAACAATGTAGTGGATGAAACGTTACACCCCTCCAATCTATTGTTAGTTGCCATAGTTGCCATAAATGGTAGGATCAGTCTCTGCAATTTAATAAGGTTTTGAAATCTGTCCGTATAATACCCTCGAACAGAGGTGGGTTTCTTAGACAAGCTCTGTGCTTCTACTGTATGACTGGCTCTCACTGGGCCAAGCATACTATACTCCGAGTAGGTACATTGTCACAAAACACAAGTTAACTAGACACTCCTTTGTTCTTCAGAGGAGTATGGAAGTTAAACCAAGTTGAGTGAAACCAGCTTTTTAATGACATTTTTGACTTTTTAAATATGGGATTAAAATAACTAAAACATTATTTTTGTTATTATGATTTTATTATTATTAGTGCATCTGCTGGAGCCTCCCACTGTCTCTAAAAGCTTGTGACAGCTCTGTTTCTAACTTGAATCAAGGTTCTTTGAACGCAATTCCATGTTCCCAAAATATTGGGAGCATGGAATTGTCCAAAATATTTTGGTATCCTGGGGCATTCAAAGTTCCTTTCAGTGGAACTAAAGGGCCATGCTAAACTCCTGAAAAACAACCCCACACCATTCCTCCTCCACCAAATTTCACACTCGGCACAATGCAGTCTGAAGTTAAGTTAAAGTTAAAGTACCAATAGTCACACACACACTAGGTGTGGTGAAATTTGTCCTCTGCATTTGACCCATCCTCTTGTTCACCCCCTGGGAGGTGAGGGGAGCAGTTAGCAGCAGCAGCGGTGGCCGCGCCCTGGAATCATTATTGGTGATTTAACCCCCAATTCCAACCCTTGATACTGAGTGCCAAGCAGGGAGGTAATGGTTCCCATTTTTATAGTCTTTGGTATGACTCGGCTGGGGTTTGAATTCACAACCTACCAATCTCAGGGCGGACATTCTAACCACTAGGCCACTGAGTAGGTGTGTACCGTTAATTCCAAACCCAAACTCGTCCGTCAGATAGCCAGATGGAAACGCGTGATTCATCACTACAGAGAACACGTCTCCACTGCTCGAGAGTCCAGTGGCGACGTGATTTACATTAGTTGCAGCTGCCCGGCCATGGAAACCCATTCCATGAAGCTCTCTGCTAACTGTACGTTGGAAGGTCACATGAGGTTTGTAGCAACTGTGTGCAGAAAGTCGGCGACCTCTTTGCACTATGCGGTTTAGTATCCGCTGACCCCTCTCTGTCAGTTTACGTGGCCTACCACTTTGTGGCTGAGTTGCTGTTGTTCCCAAACTCTTCAATTTTCTTATAATAAAGCCGACAGTTGACTTTGGAAAATTTAGGAGCGAGGAAATTTTACGACTGGATTTGTTGCACAGGTGGCATCCTTTGACAGTTCCACGCTGGAAATCACTGAGCGGCCCATTCTTTCACAAATGTTTGTAGAAACAGTCTCCGTGCCTTAGCGCTTGATTTTATACACCTGTGGCCGGGCCAAGTTATTAGGACACGTGATTCGGATCATATGGATGGTTGGCCAAATACTTTTGGCAATATAGTGTATGTGCATTGAGGTCCAAAAGTGAAAGATAATTTTTTCCTCTGCTGCCTCAAATAGATTTATCTTATTTTACCTTACTCTAATCACCTCATCCTTGTTCCAAAACGTTGGTGCTGTGTGTGAATGCTTAAAGGTGAAAAGAAACTGTCGCCGTACTGGATGGTGGAAAGTGGCTTTTGTCAGAAGATGAGGATGATGAGCACAGTGGGCAGGGTGAGTCACATTCTCCCACAGCTGTCAGGGTGTGGACATTCACCCCTGACATTCCCGCTTGATGCGGTGATCTTGGTGGATCAGAGTGGCGGGCCCCCAGGCGTGATACAGCCTTGTATGATTCCCGCACCGGTGGCCTAAGAGCCAGACTATGTCCACATTGGAAAACATGAGAGTGCCTGTCTTTTTAGCAGCAGTCCATCCAACACTTGAATTCTTGGCACAACTTAATCATAACACCATGTTCTATATTCCTAAAAGGGGCAGAAGGTCATTGCCGTCTGTCACCCTTAAATCTTTGTTTGTGGCATCTAAGCACAGAATTTTGATTGAACTTCTTTCTTGTTCTAATACAGTTTGAATGTCAAAGAAAAATGTTACAGAATGCAGTATAAAAATCGAAAAAATAAAGATTTAATGGCTCTGGACTGTCTTAACATAATATTAACATAATCCACCTTTCAAATCTCACTGTGTAACAGGTGTTTACAGTGATTAAAAACCTCAAACTTTTGATATCAATTGCCCCTTTACCACATGCAGAAAAGGACATCAATATGTAAAGTGTTAAAAAAAAATCATAAATACATTTTACTTTTTCCAATTACATTACTGTGTTAGAAATGTATTTTAGTATTTTAATTTTAATTTTAAATAGCCTCAAATAAGATTTGGTAAAGTTGCATATTTTTGAATCAACCAAGAGTCTAGACTCTCAGTGAAATCTGTTTGATTGATTGATCGATACTTTTATTAGTAGATTGCACAGTTCAGTACATATTTTGTACAATTGACCACTAAATGGTAACACCCGAATAAGTTTTTCAACTTGTTTAAATCGGGGTCCACGTTAATCAATTCAGGGTATAAATATATACTATCAGCATAATACAGTCATCACACATGTTAAACATCATAGTATGTACATTGAATTATTTACATTATTTACAATCTGTGCACTAAACATGCTTGTTTCTGTTTGTTAACGTGTCACCAAATTTAATGCTTGCAGAAACATTTATTCCACAACATGACTTTATACAGCCTGCCTAATGTATTTAATGTACAAACGTTTATAAGTGTGATCATTTTTGGTCAATAAAATACAGATAAATCATAAAGAGGCACTGGTGTTTTCTGCGTCACCATTAAAAGGTGCGCCCGGGATCTAGCAGGCACTTTTTGCTTCCGTTTTTCCAGAGAGGAGTCTTTTTTTCCATTTTGTTGAAATACCCAAACAGCAGTTCCAGCAACAATTACAATACCGACTTAACAACTAACCATATTTTTCGTGCTATAAAGCCTTAATCCACACCCACCAAATTTTAGGAAAAAAACATGTTTATATACATTAGCCGTACCGGACTACAAGCCGCAAATATATACCGGTAGGAAAGATTTTGTAAATGTTCATTCACCTTAATTGTTTTCAAACAGTGCGTGTCACACGGCAGTAAAACGGCTGATCAATTAAAACAGAAGTCATGTCATCGATTCACTAGCTGCGGAAGATAGCTCAGGAATCAGCTAAACAGGCTCAATAACTGCACAATGACAAGTTGGTGCATTTTTTAAACTGAAACAATACAAAAAAGAATGGCATTTTAAGTTAATAATACCAACAGACACTTGTGAACATGTTACCATATTCACTAATGCTAACAACGCTAGCTTAATTACAATACGATATTTCATACAAATCCGACCATTTTCTACCCCTTATCCCTTTCAGAGTTGTGGGGAGCACATATTAATACTAGGGCTGGGCAACGATTAAAATTTTTAATTGAAGTTAATCGCACTATTTCTCCGATTAATCGCGATTAACTGCATTGTATACGCAAAGGCCAATAATGAATTCAAAAGTAGTATGTAGTGCACCTTTATTGGAATATTCTCCCACATGAACAAAAGCGCCAAAACATTTGTTGTGCAAACACAATTTAAATCAGTACTTGTTAAACAGTAGCAGTTAAATAGCATATTTTATGAAAATCAACTAAAAAATTTTAATACAAACATTTAAGCTTATCGCCACTGCCAGGGTATTTAAGTTATCCTGTTTATTATGGGAAATAAATATAATCTACATACAAATCTCTGAGGCACAATCATAACATCCGAACAGGCAATTTCTGAGGTAACAGCTGAAACATTTTTTTTATCAGGTATCTTATGTTTAAAAAACCTATATTATAGGTAGTGGGCTGTTTTAGGGAATTTTTGATCAAATTATCCATAGTAGCAATATTAATAATGTTGTGTTTATTCTGCGTAGTGCACTTAAAATAATTATGACCATATCTAGGAAATGTGCTTTGATAAACTGAACGCATCATATACATGGTACTATATTGTGATGTTATGAGCCATGGAAAAAAAGAACTACCCTACCCAGCATGCAACAGGAGTGACGAGCATGCGCGGTAGCCCGGTATAGGTTGTGTGTCGCCATGACGGCATCTTGTATGTTGTGATATGCACACTCTGAAAGTAAATGTTAAGAACTCAGCCAACACTCCTCGTCTGCATTATTCATAAATAAACAGACAACACATATACTCCGCTGCTTCACAGGCCGCTGGATGTAGCCGGCAAAGTATTCCCATGCTAGCTAGCAGGTCTAGCAAGCACGCGTCATTCAGTCCAAAACGGCCCGATCCATCCATATCCAGAATTGTCTGGCGGTCGTAAGTGATCCCGGAGTGACCACGCTGTAAGCCAGCCATGAAATTTGCAGAATTGTCCGATATTTTTGCCAAATGTTCCATCTTAACCAAGAGCCCCTCGACGCCGAAACCCGTCCAGGCGCCTCCATCTTGTTAAGAAAAGGCGTTAACAAAATAAAAGCATGTAAACAACATACGCAAATGTGCGATAAAATAATTGTTGGCGTTAATAGATTGATGAGTTAACTCGTAATTAACGCATTAATTTGCCCACCCCTAATTAATACGCATGAAAACACTTCTACAGACATCACTCATGGAATGTTTTTTTTAATAGGTATACATGGTTTTAGTTTTTTGTAAAACTTAAAAACGTTGCTTGGAGTGATTAATGAAAAATCCTTTTGAGCAGACTCGCTAGCACAAATAACACATTTTCAGGGTCTGTGTTAGTGTTAAATGAAAACTATTTGCTGAATACAAAACATTAAACATTTAGCAGAGAAAAATCCACAAATTAGCCACACTATTTTATAAGCCACATGGTGCAAACTTGGGAAAAAACTAACGGCTTATAGTCAGGAAAATACAGTAGTCAAGTGTAAGAAAGATATTTCAATGCTCTGCTGAATAAAACAAACTGAAAAACTTCTCCGAACTGGACTTCAGACAAAACAGAAAGTTAGCAGATGATTAAAAAAGTTTCACTGGAAAGGGCCATAATCACATTTACTTTAGATACAAAATAAAGGTAAGACCCTAAATTATTTTAAATAATAAAAAAAATATTAAAAAGTAAGAAATTGGTATTTTTACAAAAGTAAAATTACAGTAGTTTCCTCTTGTTCTTGTTATCTTAATGAGCAACTTGTATCAACATGAATTAGAAAACAATGATTTCAAGTTAAAAGAAAAAAAAACTCCAGAGGCAGTACAGCACAGTACAGTACAGTAGCTATGAAAGTGTAACTAGCAATAAGACTAAAACTTCCAAAGACAGGATCACGTAACTCTAAAACTAGAATCTTATGAAATATTTAGGAAATTAAGGCCTGTTGGTATTTAAAAAGCCACATTAAGTTTGTGGTGAAAAAAACAAAACAATAACAATTAAGTTTAGGGTCAAAATACCTCGTTCTTCCATAACATATAAACATGAATAATTGGTTATAGTACAAAAATAGCACTAAATGTTTCCCTTATTATTTCACCAGATTTGATATTTAAATTAAAAATGATTATGGAAATTTCTCCATACAAGGCTGTTACAAACATTAAATACCTTCTGAGAAAAGTTCATATTAGGAGTTGGCAGTTAAACAGGACCAAGCAATGAACCCAGGAGGAGTTCATCCAAAATAATGCATATATTTGCATGAAAGCGGACTTGGTTGGGTAAGGCAGGTGGACCTTTTATTTTGTTTGACCTACTTTAAATGGACAGAATCCGTGTGTGAGTCAAGATGGAAGCCTTGCATCAAAAGAGAATGAAGAAACACCCTGAGGCACCACACTGCAACTGAGGTCACTAAAAAAGTTAAAATATTATGTTAGGATAATTATAAAAATAAAATGGAGTGTTGTTACGATTAGCATTTCATACAACATTTAACATTACTGAAGAGTAGCCCAGTCTGTTGAATTAGCAACATTGCTTCAGACTTTAGCTTCGATTAGACACTAATGATGAAGCATGGTGATGGAAATACAACATAAAGTAATTACTACGCACATTTGATAGCCAGACTTTGTTGTGGCTGCTAAGAAAAATGCTTGATGTATTTTTTTAACTACAACTGAACCTCTCCAAAATGCAGAGCATGTTGTTAAAAGACTAGTTTGGGGATTTCAAGAGGCCTGCAGGGTTGGAACGGGCTCTACTTATGTTGACCTAATAGACACTTAGTTTAAGAGCTGAAAAAAGTCAAGCACAAGGGCACCACTAAGGGGAAACTGAACGATTGAAGTGACTCAAAACCTTCCTGACAGTAGTGTTCATTACATCTGGGACAATAATGACTTCTGCAGGCTCCATGATTGTAAGGGTGTCATTCGGTGAATCATGCTGGTTAAAAATAACAGTGCAGAGGATATTTAATGTTTGGATAAGATCAGGTCCTTAGTGGAAGCTATCATTTTAATTAGTCAGTCTGCACGTGTTAGGTTGATGCTCATAATATTAGTTTCCTTGATGAAAATGTCTACAAAGGTTATTTCAACACTTAATATACAACTCCACAATGACAATTTGGTGAATTTACGCAACTGAAACGATACACAAAGAATGTCGTTGTAAGTTGATAACATTAACAATGACAATTGTAAATGTGTTAGCATATTTGCTACCGGCACTAGCTTGATTACACTACGATACGATGGCTGTGGTAACTAGAAAACACTCCTGCAAACATCACACATGGGACAGTTGAATAATTATGACTTCTTTTAATCATATTGTAAAACTTACAAACTGTCATGTCGGGACTAGGATTGTTTTTGCTTCCTCGATGCAGAGATGATGTGGGATGAGTCAGGCATGAATGTGAGTACATATTTTTTTTATCAATACACTATAATACAAAAAAAAAGCAAAACAAAGGCGGGTAATAATCTATACTAAAACTTCAACAAAAACAGCACAATGGCATGGCTATCTATAAATAAACAAAAGATGCTATTAAAGATATTCAATAAACAAAAAACTTGCACTGAGGCAAAAATTACAAAGATCTTACGTGGTCCAAATGGTTAACAGCGTGGCAAGGCGTGAAGGTTTGTACGCAAAATGCAGGCATGAAGGCATAAGGCAGAATGCAAAGTACCCAGAACGATGAACAGAAAGCAAGTGACATAAATAGTGGCCGTGGTAACTAGAAACAGGTGTGAGAGGCTGAGGATCGGGGCGTGACTAGGGGAACCAGGTGGAAACTATGAGTAGCTATGGTGACCAAGAAAACAAGGAAGTGCAAATGCAAAAAGAGTCCAGAAAACAACACAAAACATGATCAAACATAAAACCAGATTAACAGGCATGACACAAATGTTGCTTGGAGTGATGAATGATGAATCCTTTCATGCAGAACGCGATGGACAGTTATACTTCTGGTTCAGGGTACAAAATAGGAAGTACATTTTCAACCCGTAGCATCTGCAGTGAGCAAACTCATCTAAAAGATGGTGCCATAGCACAAACAATAACACACCTTTTCAGTATTTCTCTTATATGAAGACTATTTGTTGAATACAAAACCTTATGGCTGTTGGCAAAGAAAAATCCATAAAGTAGCTTCATAGTTCGAAGAGTTCAAAGCATGGGAAAAAAGTAACGGTTTATAGTCCAAAAAATCCAGTAGTCAATTAGTTACATTCTCTATGCTATGCTGAATATACTTACTTCATGTTACATGTATGTTTAATGTGAAGATGTTTAGTTATGCCTCAGGCTTGCATTTGGACTTACACTGGAGATGTAACGTTTGCGAACCAATCGAGCCTTATGAACGGGTTTTTCTAGTGTACAATCAGAACTGAATCTCAGTTGTGCACCGTCCTTTTGGAAGCTGTTCTTAATGCACATGTGGACACGGCGTCGGCAGTTGCCCACACTGCATGTGCTTGCAACCAGAGTGGTTGCTGGACTAGAAAAATATTTTTTCCCTTTCTTTCTCTCTTTCTTTCTTTCTTTCTTTTTTTCTTTCTTTCTTTCTTTCTTTTCTTATTTTATTTGAATTAAGTTTTCTGGTTCATTATTCGGATACGTAAAGTATTAACTTAGACAAACTTTATTGAACCACAAGGGAAATTGTAAGTACAAGCGTAAACACAAACCCAAGGAAGGATACTACAATTTTGCATTCACATGTTTAATATGTTGTAATTTTCATATATGTTTTATATTTCCATTTTTGATTAAATAATATTAGAGGAACTCCTGCGACGTATAAATTGGACAAAACAAACATGTTTATTTGACGCACTTTCTGGGAAACTTATCAAGGAGCTGTTTGTAATATTGAGGCCATCAGTGCTAAATATTATTAACTTATCACATTCCTCTGGCACTGTTCCCCTAGCATTCAAAAAAGCAGTTATTCATCCTCTGCTCAAAAGACCTAACCTCGAGCCTGACATCCTGACATCTCACGCAGCACGTAACAAACACAGGAGAGACCAGCACTGTCAAATGTCGTCCCTTTTGCCTTCCTTACCAAACAAGCTGTTTGTAAGGAGCCCATGGAAAAGTTACTGCAAACAGGCATCATCAAACCTTCCCACAGCAGTCGTCATGGTGCCAAAGAAGATGGGAAGATGGCGCCCCCAACCTCTTCCACGCACAGATGAGTCCTTGGATCTGGTCTCAGGTACACCCTGGTTCTCACCTCTGAACTTCCGCAGCGGCTACAATCAGGTGCTACTTTTCCCTGAGACCCGGCAAAAGACTGCATTCTGTACTGGGAGGTGACTGTGGCAGTCTAAGGCCCTCCCCTCTGAATTGTGTAATTCGCCCGCGACTTTTGCAAGATTGATGGACTGAGTGTTGACCATCCCTTGCTAACAGTGTCTAAACTACCTTGATGGCATCCTGGCTAATAGCAGCTTGTTTGAGGCAGCACTAGAGCCCCTTTGGCTGGTGTTAAAGAGCATTAGAAATGTTGGCCTGAAGCTTCAAGTGGAAAAATGCCATTTTATGCAGAACGAAGTGTCATTCTTGGGTCTTCGTGTGAAAGTTGTAGGCGTCAGCACCCAGGCAGAGAAGCTGAAGCCTGTGGCAGAGTAACCCTATGGAGTTTTCTATGGCTGGCTTTAGACTACGGAGGTTTGAATGGGGTTTTGCATGGACAGTAGCTCCCCTCTTCCAGCTGCTCCAAAAGGACAGAGACTTTGAGTGGTCCGACAGGTGCCAGCAGCCTCCAGAAAGCCCTGGGTGAGTCCCCTGTCCTAGCTCCTGCTAACCTCAACCTAGCCTTCATCCTCGACACAGATGCAAGTGCCGAAACGGTAAGAGGAGTGTTGGAGCAGTCCACACCAGAAGGAGAGCGGGTTGTGGCCTACTTCAGCAGGGCATTCAGCAAAGCTGAGAGGCGCTACTGCATCACTAGCAGACAGCTGCTCTCCGTAGTGCTGTCTATTAGACACTTATAAATGATAAATGGGTTGTACTTGTATAGCGCTTTTCTACCTTCAAGGTACTCAAAGCGCTTTGACACTACTTCCACATTTACCCATTCACACACACATTCACACACTGATAGAGGGAGCAGCCATGCAAGGCGCCAACCAGCACCCATCAGGAGCAAGGGTGAAGTGTCTTGCTCAGGACACAACGGACGTGACGAGGTTGGTACTAGGTGGGATTTGAACCAGGGCCCCTCGGGTTGCGCACGGCCACTCTCCCACTGCGCCACGCCGTCCCCAGGCAGATATGGTACTACCTGTGCGACCAGCTTTTCACAGTGAGGATAGACCATTCGGCGCTCAGCTGGCTGAGGACTTTTAAAGAGCCAGAAAGGCAGGTGGTTCGGTGGATTGAAAACCTCCAGACTTAGAACTTCCAGGTGGAGCACTGAGCAGGGTAAAGTCACGCCAATGCAGACGCGCTGTCTCCCTGCCCATTTGAACAAAGATAGGCCGGCAGGAGGATCTGAAGGGCTGCGAGGCATCAGAGTGCCGTGTGGTGGTCAGCGTACTCCAGACAGTGGAAGCCGACACGTGTAAGCAACATAAATAGAGAGACGTGAACTTGCAGACAGTGTGGAGGTCGGTGGAATCTCACCAACTTCCATCGTGGGAGTATCTCCCTTGTCTTCTGTGACAAAGGGCTTGTGGTCAAAGTTTGAGACACTGCGGCTGTACCATGGAGTGATTCAGCGGGCATGAGGAGCCAGCGCCAGGAGAAGAAAGGTGGCAGGTGGTCGTTCATAGAGGTCTACAAGAGACTGTGCTCAACGGCATGCATGGAACGGCTTGTTTTGGACAGTTTGGTGTGGCTAAAACACTTTGCTCCATTTACTAGAGCTTTTACTAAGGGAGTTGCAGAACAGGGGAGTTGCAGAACAGACGAGAAAGACTTGTGCCGCCGCTGTGACCCGTGTGCAGCAAGGAACGGCCCCCCTGGCCGTTGACCCTGGTGGGGACTCCCAAGGAAAGAATTATCTTGGACATTGTGGTGCCGTTGCCATGCTCAGACCGAGAGAATCGTTACACTTTCTCCGTCATTAACTATTTTACGTGATAGCCGGAAACCTACACCCTCCCTGATCAGGAAGCAGAGACAGTGGTCACAACCCTCATAGAGAGCATGTTCAGCTATTTTGGAGTTCCAGAGATGCTGTAAAGGACTAGGGAATCCATTTTGAGTAACATGTTTTTGCTGAAATGTGTGAGCGCCTAGGCATCCGGAAAACCACCCCATACTGCCGCGGATTGATGGCTTCGTTGAAAGATTCCATCACACAATGGGTGAGCAGCTGGCCATCTTGACATCGCAACACCAAAGAGACTGGGATAATCACCTCCCCAATCGTGCTCTAGACCTGCCGTTTACCCATTCAGGAGTCCACGACCTGCACCCTAGGCTTGCTCATGTTGTGGAGGGAGTTTCGCACGCCAGCAAAGCTGTCCTTTGGTCGCCCACCTGAGGATGTGGATCCTGTCTCGGGTCTAGAGTATTCCAAGAAATTCCTCGACCGACTCGAAACCACATACGAATTTGCCCGTCAGCAGCAGCAAAGAACGCGGGCATGATGCAGAAAAGGAACTATTATGTGAAAGCTAGAGGGAGAAACTTTCAGCCAGAGGAGCGGGTGTGGGTCTACCTTTCACAGCGTAACAAGGTAAATAAATGATAAATGGGTACACTAAACTGGTCAGCCCTTGGGCAGGATACTGTTGACTTCTAGAACAAGTAGGGAAGGTGGTGCCAAGTACAGCTACCAGTACGAAGGCGAGAAGTCGGCCCTAATCGAGACCGGCTGCCACCATACCAGGGGGACCAGGACCCTGTCATGGTGTGCCAGAGGGTCCTACCAGCACCACAAAATAATGAGGAGAGTGTGCCGAGTCCCCCACGCCATAAAGAGCCACCTGGGTTGGCTGTGCAGGAGAGACAACCGGCAGCAGCGGGGACCCCGCCACCGCAGTGGCGCCTGAGGAGGGCAAGAAGGCTGCCACTATATTTTAGAGACTGTGAGGGTCACAATGTGGGCGGGGCTAACTGTGACTGTGTTTTTTTTGTTGTATCCTGTTCTTGAAGGCGTTTGTGAGAAGGGAGTAGTGTAGCAATAGGAATATTGTGCAGTGAGCTGTAATTACCCGATGTGGGCTGCAGAGGACAGTGGCAAGCTTGCCTGCAGTTACAGTACACCTAATCTGAGAGCGACAAAGAAGACAAGGAAGTGTTAGAGGAGCTTTTATGTGTGTGTGACTGTGTCGCTCTTCTACATGCTTATATGACAGTGCGTAAACATTAATAAACTTGCTCAAAGATAGTCAAACTACTTCATATCTTCACCGCTTTTGCAATATGTATGAATTTTTAATTGTAATCCAGATATTATCATATTCCTGCTACCAGTGATTGTTTCCACGATATAAACAAAACACAACCATTTTTGGCTAATAATGAGCCTCCCCGACTCCCTTCACAGAGCCTTTAATTCCATCTATAACTCACACTGCTCTCTGCATGCTACTTTCACTAACTAATATGGTTCTGTATGACCGCAATATTCTTGAATTTTTAGTTTTAAGTCATTCTGTGTATTTATATTGATAAAAAGCTGTGAAAGGGGGGCTGGTTAAGGTGTAAGTTGCCTGTTTGTGATGCGCTGCTTGTACTTCGAGGAGGGCCAACTGCTAAACTTCTCCATCATTCATTAAAAAAAGACAGATAAAAGGTCTCACAAGGTGCGATAATTAGAACATTTCTGTGTTTGGGATATTTAGTGCTAATTAACTGCATCACACAGCAGGGAGGTGACAAGTGACAGCCAAGAAGACATTTACAGTTATCCGCCCACAGCCTCCCCATCAGAAAGAAAACGAGCCTATTGCCATTAGAAGTGTCTCAGAGCTCATCGTTTAAAGGTTACTAGAGTAGGCCTGGACAAATAAATCTCTGCAGCCTTTTCATATCTGTCAGGTCAATGCTTCTTAGTCATGGGCTGAACTATGCTGTTGTTCTGAAATTATTGGAGAATTAAAAGATGTTAGTCATTATAATTTGGCAGTGTGGCGGGGCAAAGCAGCACGGTGACAATGAGCTAAAATTAACTTCTATGCTCGCCACCATTAAAAAAGCAGAGAAGACAAGTCACTGTCAAACCAAACATAAAAGCTCCAAGACTATGTGCACGTGCGTGCGTGTGTTTCCCACATGACACTATCCCATTCCAACAGTAAAAAGAAACCATTCGGATGGATGTGGTGGGAAAACACTGTGATGTCATTCAGGAATGTCCTCACGAGAGTCTTATGGTTATAAATAAGAGTGATAGACAGAACTGACATTTGCTCAATCAGCCTAAAGAGGCCTTACTGGACAAAAGTTTAACATCAGCTAACATTAGCCAACACCTATTCTGAATCTGCCTCAATGTTGCTGCTGAGGAGGTAGAGGTGGGCGGGGTTGTGTTTGGGGGGGATTGAGGTGGGGGGTGGGGAGTAGCGGGAGGTGTATATTGTAGCGTCCCGGAACAATTAGTGCTGCAACGGGTTCTGGGTATTTGTTCTGTTGTGTCTGTGTCTTTTTACGGTGCGGATGTTCTCCCAAAATGTGTTTGTCATTCTTGTTTTGTGTGGGTCCACAGTGTGGCGCATATTTGTAAAAGTATTAAAGTTGTTTATACGGTTGTTGACTGAGTATGCCTTGCATTGACTTGTGTGTGTGAAAATCCTTAGATATTGATAAGGATATACAGTATATGAGTTTGGGCCCGCACGCAAAGGCAGTGCCTTTAAGGTTTATTGGCGCTCTGTACTTCTCCCTACGTCCGTGTACACAGCGGCGTTTTAAAAAGCCATACATTTTACTTTTTGAAACCATCCATCCATCCATTTTCTACCACTTATTCCCTTTGGGGTCGCGAGGGGCGCTGGTGCCTAGCTCAGCTACAATCGGGCGGAAGGCGGAGAACACCCTGGACAAGTTGCCATCTCATCGCAGGGCCAACACAGATAGACAGACAACATTCACACTCACATTCACACACTAGGGCCAATTTAGTTTTGCCAATCAACCTATCCCTAGGTGCATGTCTTTGGAAGTAGGAGGAAACCAGAGTACCCGGAGGGGACCCACGCAGTCACGGAGAGAACATGCAAACTCCATACAGAAAGATCCCGAACCCGGGATTGAACTCATGACTAGTCAGACGTTCGTATTGTGAGGCAGACGCACTAACCCCTCTTCCACCAATAATTTCCGATATTAAATTTTAAAGCATTTATCGGCCGATAATATCGGCAGTCCGATATTATCAAACCTCTCTATGGGAAACCATAATGGGAACCTAGGGACAAAACCGAATACTGGTCTGTTGCGTTGCAAATAATTCATATTAATTTATTCCTCCATTCTCTACCACTTTTCCTGTTAAGGGCCACAGGTGAGCTGCAGCCAATCCAAGGTGATTCTGGGTAAGAGGAGGAACAGTATCCAGCAAAGGTCTGAAACGATTTCCTAGCCAAGGACCCCTAGATGCGGATGATAACAGATGATTAGATAGAGCAGGGACCCCAACTTATATAACATGTTTACAATTTTAATATAAGCTGTTTTTAATAGTATTTTGTTATTGTGCAATACTAAAATATTCAAATAATATACTATAGCATCGCTAATGGATAGCTGGTAATTAACACACTAATTGCTAGGTGACAACTGGCCCGCCAAATGTTAACTGACAACTGGCGCTCCGATTGCTCGCTGACAACTGGGGCTTTGATCGCTAGCTGACAACTGCCATGCTAATCACGAGCTGACAACTAGAACGCTAATTGCTAGCCGCCAGTTTCCACTGCGTATCGCTAACTCGCCACCTCGCCAGCGGGCAACTGATTTTTAGTTATTCTAAATGCTAACATAAGTACTATAATGTATTTATTTACAGTGAGTGAGTAGTGCAACCATGCCACTGATGTTTCTGAACTACACTAAAATATGTTGGATCTATGTTATAGTGTATTTAAAGACATTTAAATTTGTAGAAAATTTATACTGCAGGGGAGTATCTTTGATAATCCCCTGCAGTATCTTTGCGAAACCTCACAGGGGCATAGACCCCTTGTTGAAGACCACTGGTATACAGTATGCCAAGAGTGTGCAAAGTAGTAATCAGAGCATACATCCATCCATTTTCTACCGCTTATTCCCTTTTGGGGTCGCGGGGGGCGCTGGCGCCTATCTCAGCTGCAATCGGGCGGAAGGCGATGATCACATTACGCCTGTACTGGCTCACCTGCACTGGCTTCCTGTGCACTTAAGATGTGACTTTAAGGTTTTACTACTTCCGTATAAAATACTACATGGTCTAGCTCCAACCTATCTTGCCGATTGTATTGTACCATATGTCCCGGCAAGAGAGCCAAAAAAAGTCTGCGGGCCATGGAGCGTTTTCCAGTTTTCCATTCGGGCTCCAGTACTCTGTATATATATATATATATATAAATATATATATATATATATATATATATATATATATAGGCTGCTATCTGCACACTATTGACTATTGGTAAACTGAAAATTTGGTCACCTAAAAAATATTTTGATCACCGAAACAGGAATGCTGAAACCAAATGTCGGGATGACATAAGCACTACACACAGGATTGTCTGGACTTTAGGCATGAGGTCTGCAAGCCGCACGTACTTTCATATGTTGGAGATATAACCATGGAAAGCGATCTACAACATGTGCAATGTGCATGTATGGGAAGGACAGTGGCGCCCTTCAAGGAGAGAAAGGCTGGAGCAGCAGAGCAGAGCCAGTTTAATGTCAGGCTTGCTGCAGCTCTCGCTGTTCAACGTGGACAAGGAGCGATGTAAAGTCGCTAAACATGAGAACATTAACACCAGAAAAAGAGGCTCGATTGTTAGCTTTTTTATTTATTTATTTTATTTTTTTTAAGTCACTAAAAGGACTGGAGATGTCTCAAGAAACCTGAAAAAACCTTAAAAAACAACACCGCGCAAAAAGCAGCAACATTTGATAAATAGAGCAAAATTATATAGCAATATATGTTAATACTACTACTTAATAATAACATATTTATTTTTAAATGAATGTAAAGTATAACTTTTGTTTAGCCTTTTTAAAGAAAATGTATGCAAATTATATGATGATGTCATGTTGGCCATGCACCCGCCGCCACAGGTATATTGGCAATCTGGGGGAAACCCTGGAATTATTTCTCAAATTATAACCAGGAATTTATAGGAACATGCACACCTGATTTTGCTTAGAAGCTACAACAAACACATCCATACAGACACAACTAAAGTGCAATGCAATATGTTGTTCTGTTTTCCTTGGATTATACATACACACACATGCATGTACACACTCACACTCACGTGCACGCACACACACATAGTCACACTTCTACTGTAAATGGGTTGTACTCGTATAGCGCTTTTCTACCTTCAAGGTACTCAAAGGTACTACTTCCACATTTACCCATTCACACACACATTCACACACTGATGGAGGGAGCTGCCATGCAAGGCGCCAATCAGCACCAATCAGGAGCAAGGGTGAAGTGTCTTGCTCAGGACACAACGGACGTGACGAGGTTGGTACTAGGTGGGATTTGAACCAGGGACCCTCGGGTTGCGCACGGCCACTCTCCCCCACTGCGCCACGCCGTCCCTGTCACTTTTAACCTGACATTAAAGGCCTACTGAAATGAGATTTTCTTATTCAAACGGGGATAGCAGGTCCATTCTATGTGTCACACTTGGTCATTTCGCAATATTGCCATATTTTTGCTGAAAGGATTTAGTAGAGAACATCAACGATAAAGTTCGCGACTTTTGGTTGCTAATAAAAAAGGGCTTACCTGTCCCGGAAGTAGCAGACGATGTGCGCGTGACGTCACGGGTTGTGGAGTTCCTCACATCCTCACATTGTTTACAATCATGGCCACCAGCAGCGAGAACGATTCGGACTGAGAAAGCGATGATTTCCTCATTAATTTGAGCTAGGATGAAAGATTCGTGGATGAGGAAAGTGAGAGTGATGGACTAGAAAGAAAAAAAAGACGAGGGCAGTGGAGCGATTCAGATGTTAATAGACACATTTATTAGTGTAGCCGAGTGTCCTGGGTTCGCCTATACAGTGTACTTATATAATAAAATAATAAACGGGAGACATTAGAGCAGGTCCAGTAGCCACCTCTTCTTTAATGTGAACTCCTTTACACCTCTCTCTCTCCACAACCACACACCCTATGTCACAGCCCCATGGCAACTCTGAAAGGACAAAACTCCTCCTCCTCCTCCTCACACTCTTTGTTAACTTGGGACACCCTGAACTGTTTGTTCCATCCATCCATTTTCTACCGCTTATTCCCTTCTGGGGTTGCGGGGGGCGCTGGCGCCTATCCCAGCTACAATCGGGCGGAAGGCGGGGTACACCCTGGACAAGTTGCCACCTCATTGCAGGGCCAACACAGATAGACAGACAACATTCACACTCACATTCACACACTAGGGCCAATTTAGTGTTGCCAATCAACCTATCCCCTGGTGCATGTCTTTGGAAGTGGGAGGAAGCCGGAGTACCTGGAGGGAACCCACGCATTCACGGGGAGAACATGCAAACGCCACACAGAAAGATCCCGAGCCTGGATTTGAACCCCGGACTGCAGGACCTTCGTATTGTGAGGCAGACACACTAACCCCTTTTCCACCGTGAAGCCTTGTTACACTAGTATAATTCTGGAAAATCCCTTATCTGCTTATTGAGTTACTAGTGTTTTAGTGAGATTATATGGTGGTACCTGAAAGACGGAGGGGTGTGGCCACGGGTGTGATGACCGCCAGTGTCTCCGTGGGAAGCCACCTTTCTCGACGAGGCAGGGCAGCCGGGCTGAGATTTTCTTTTTCACCTCCTCCACGGTGTAAGCATCCAACAGTGCGTGAATGGGTGAATGTGGAAATACTGTCAAAGCGCTTTGGGCTCCTTAAAAAGGGGTAGAAAAGCGCTATACAAGTACAACCCATTTACCATAATAGTCGGGGGCGGCCGTTGGGAGGAGGCAAGAGAGTACGCAGCTGCAAGAAGAATGACGCAAACGCTCCGCTCATGTCTACGGTAAGAGCCGATTTATTGCCACCATTTTCTCACTGAAACCTGCCGGTTGACATGTGGTAGGGACCGCCCTTTTCATTAGTAAAGATTCTCCGTCAGCTTTCGGGAATGTAAACAAGGAAACACCGGCCGTGTTATGTTGTTAAAGGTAGCCATAATACACCGCTTCCCACCTACATCTTTCTTCTTTGACGTCTCCACTATTAATTGAACAAATTGCAAAAGATTCAGCAACACAGATGTCCAGAATACTGTGTAAGTATTGCAATTAAAGCAGACGACTTATAGCTGGGATCGGTACTGGATCAAAATGTCCGCTACAATCCGTGACGTCATGCGCACGTGTCATCATACCGCAACGTTTTCAGCAGGATAATTCGCGCAAAATTAAAAATTGCAATTTAGTAAACTAACCCGGCCGTATTGGCATGTGTTGCAATGTTAATATTTCATCATTGATATATAAACTGGTCGTGGTCGGTAGTAGTGGGTTTCAGTAGGCCTTTAACCTCCATTACACTTCAGTGCCGACAGAAATCTTTTGCCATTCGAGGCCAAAGAAAAACCTCCTGCTGTCTCTCCATGCACTAACGCACACTCCCCAGTCCATTCATGCTTACCCAGTGACCACAACCACATTGGAGATTGACTTTTTGGACAAGCATTTTGTCATCAAAAGGGAAATGTGAATTATTTTTCTACATGTCCTGGTTGTCTTCTGTCAACAAGCTGCCGCATTTCTGGGTCTTAAAGCAGCTATTGGAAGCACACAAAATAAAAAGGAAAACGAAATAAATATAGATGGCATTTTTTCCATTAGAAATGGCAAATCAAAGCCAAAACATCATCATTAGTTTTCCTTTGGCTTTACAATTTCAAATTTTACAAACGTAATAAGCAGACATATGCAGATGGCTTCAACATACTGTACACTTGTAATATGTACTTAAAGTACCAGTAGGTTGGAAAAACAAGTTGACTTTATATGCTTAATTGTCTTTCATGGCCTGTACTGGCTCACCTGCACTGGCTTCCTGTGCACTTAAGATGTGACTTTAAGGTTTTACTACTCACGTATAAAATACTACACGGTCTAGCTCCATCCAATCTTGCCCATTGTATTGTACCATATGTCCCGGCAAGAAATCTGCGTTCAAAGCACTCCGGCTTATTAGTGATTCCCAAAGCCCCAAAAAAGTCTGCGGGCTATAGAGCGTTTTCATTTCGGGCTCCAGTACTCTGGAATGCCCTCCCGGTAACAGTTCGAGATGCCACCTCAGTAGAAGCATTTAAGTCTCACCTTAAAACTCATTTGTATACTCTAGCCTTTAAATAGACTCCCTTTTTAGACCAGTTGATCTGCCGTTTGTTTTCTTTTTCTCCTATGTCCCACTCTCCCTTGTGGAGGGGGTCCGGTCCGATCCGGTGGCCATGTACTGCTTTCCTGTGTATCGGCTGGGGGTCATCTCTGCGCTGCTGATCCGCCTCCGCTTGGGATGGTTAACTGCTGGCTCCGCTGTGAACGGGACTCTCGCTGCTGTTTTGGGTAGTGTTGGATCCGCTTTGGACTGGACTCTCGCGACTGTGTTGGATCCAATATGGATTTAACTTTCACAGTATCATGTTAGACCCGCTCGACATCCATTGCTTTCGTCCTCTCCAAGGTTCTCATAGTCATCATTGTCACCGACGTCCCACTGGGTCATCATTGTCACCGACGTCCCACTGGGTGTGAGTTTTCCTTGCCCTTATGTGGGCCTACCGAGGATGTGGTAGTGGTTTGTGTTGTGGTTTGTGCAGCCCTTTGAGACACTAGTGATTTAGGGCTATATAAGTAAACATTGATTGATGATTGATTGTATCCATTTAACCATATCCAATCGTTTTTCGTATTTACAATAAAAGTATGTACAAAAACACATTTTAAACATCACGAAATGCCGCACATTCAGTCAGCCATTTTGAATATTGCGCTCCGAATACTTTCGGCTAGTCCCGGAAATTGACTTCACGATTGGAACTCTTCTGCACTTTGACCATATTACCGGATTAGTCATACTGGAAATACGCAAAAATTAGAAAGACGTCTAGAAAAAGATGTGCTGTCTTTTATTCACAATCCTTGGATTGTAAATGAAGACATGAATACAGTATATATATTTTTTTTGCCTTTTTAGTCAAAAATAAATAAACACATAAAAAGTCTGCTAACAATGTAGTCAATGGGGCTCTATTTTGCCCACAAAACCCTCTAAATATCCATCCAAAACCCACAGGCAATACTCTTTATACTTATCGTTACCTGAATATTAACCAAATATTAGCAATTTTGTTATTAGAAGCGCTAACGGAGACGTACAATTTCTTTATGGCGCGATGATACGGACCGTTAAGAAGCCCTCCCTCTCATCTGGATATTAGGAAGATTCAGCCATGAATCTAGAAGTTATTCATCTGTGACATTCAATGTATACACACTGATGGAGACAAGCACACACAACAGAAGACAGTGTCTGCAGGGAGACTTTTCCTTGTTAAGCCTTGGTGTGCATCATGATTAATTGTTCATCTAACCCAGGGATCGGCAACCCGCGGCTCCGGTGCCGCATGCTCTTGGATGACTCTGATGTGGCTCAGCTGCATACCCGCCGACCCCCACATTTTTCCGGGAGGTTTTCCGGATTTCAGTGCCTCTCCCAGAAATCTCCCCAGGATAACATTCTCAGATTTTCACCAAGGCAACAATATTGAGGATTTGCCTTAATGGCAATGCCTTAAACGTCCTCTCGACCATGTCGTCACGTCTGCTTTAATACCATGCTATCTGAGTGCCGGCCGGCCACATCTAGTGTGCGGTTGCTAACTCGACACACAAGCGACTGCAAGGCATACTTGTTCAACAGCCATACAGGTTACACTGAGGGTTGTGATATAAACAACTTTAACACTCTTAGTAATATGCGCCACACTGTGAACCCACACCAAACAAGAATCACAAACATTTCGGTAGAACATCTGCACTGTAACACAACATAAACACAAACGAACAAATACCCAGAATCCCATTCATCCCTAACTCTTGCAGGCTGTTTTATACACCCCCACTACCCCCCACTGCCCCCTCCGTGAGTTGGTTGAGGTGGGCGGGGTTGGGAGGGGCGGGGTTTGGTGGTAGCGGGGGTGTATAATGTAGCCTGGACTAGTTCGGGGTACATGGGATTCTGGGTATTTTTTCTGTTGTGTTTATGTTGTGTTACAGTGCGGATGTTCTCCCAAAATGTGTTTGTCATTTTCGTTTGGTGTGGTTTCAATGTGTGGCGCATATTAATAAGAGTGCTAAAGCTGTTTATATCACAACCCTCAGTGTAACCTGTATGGCTTTTCAGCAAGTATGCCTTACAGTCGCTTATGTGTGTCTGCAGAAGCCACAAACAACATGTGAATGGGCTGGTAAGCTGTTTGTTACGGTTGTAGAGGGCGCTAAACGCATTGTCATCATAGCATGCCATTATTATTGTTGTTTGGATGAAAACAAGCAGACAGTGGAGAGAATGGTTGCTCTGAAACTCGGTAGTCTCCCGAAAATATTGAGATGGCTGGCAAATGTGATGTTGTTAAGCGGCATTCAAATAAAACTCGCGGGACGCACTAATATTTAAATTCTCATATTAAGGTGCGGGCCACGTGTCTGAGACCCCTGGTTAGTACATAGCACAAAGCAAAAAAAAACTTTGTACGCTGTGTTATTTCATTTTAAATTTCAAAAGAGTCTTGTGGCTCTCTTTATTTTGTGAAACGGGTCAAAATGGCTCGTTGAGTGGCAAAGGTTGCCGACCCCTGATCCAAACAGAATGATACGGACATCCTGTCAGTCGTTATCAAAGTGAGAGCAGACATTGTACAGTAAGCTATCGTTTTATGATGTTGGTAGTTTTTTTTTTTTGTTTAGCACTTAGCAATAATTCTAAATCAGTGGTTCTCAAATGGGGGTACGCGTACTCCTGGGGGTACTTGAGATTTTTTTTTAAAATTCTAAAAATAACAGCAATTCAAAAATCCTATATAAGTATATTTATTGAGTAATACTTCAACAAAATATTGATGTAAGTTCATAAACTGTGAAAAGAAATGCAACAATGCAATATTCAGTGTTGACAGCTAGATTTTTTTGTGGACATGTTCCATAAATATTGATGTTAAACAATTATTTTTTTGTGAAGAAATGTTTAGATCCATTTGGATCTCTATTACAATCCCGCAAGAGGGCACTTTAAATTGATGATTACTTCCATCTGTAGAAATCTTTATTTATAATTGAATGACTTGTTTATTTTTAAGTTTTTACTTATTTTTATATCTTTTTTTCCAAATAGTTCAAGAAAGACCACTACAAATAAGCAATATTTTGCACTGTTATTCAATTTAATAAATCAGAAATTGATGACATAGTGCTATATTTTACTTCCTTATCTCTTTTTTTAAATGGGTTGTACTTGTATAGCGCTTTTCTACCTTCAAGGTACTCAAAGCGCTTTGACACTACTTCCACATTTACCCATTCACACATACGTTCACACACTGATGGAGGGAGCTGCCATGCAAGGCGCTCACCAGCACCCATCAGGAGCAAGGGTGAAGTGTCTTGCTCAGGACACAACGGACATGACGAGGTTGGTACTAGGTGGGGATTGAACCAGGGACCCTCGGGTTGCGCACGGTCACTCACCCCTACTGCGCCACACCGTTTTTCAACCAAGAATGCTTTGCTCTGATTAGGGGGTACTTGAATAAAAAAAATGTTCACAGGGGGTACATCACTGAAAAAAGGTTGACAACCACTGATATATATGATGCTTAGTGTTTCACTAAAGCTGGACTTGTTTAGCAGAGCTTCTAAAACTTGTGGCCTACCCTCTTTACTGTATATTCAGGATCAACAAAATACGTTTCTGGCGGTTAATTGTTCCTAAAATAAAAGTTGTTGACTCTCACAAAGTCTGCATGATTTGCTTTGTTTTTTGTGGTCCTGACCGCTATGATACGCGATTATGTGAATGGCTTCCTCATTATCAAAATGGCTTGGGAATCTCCGTGAGATTGATACTATCTATTTATTGGCAAACTTTGGAAGTATTTTGGTGTCATAACTCGGATATATATATAGCAAAACTCCTAGCCATTATGGACAACACCTCCCACCCACTACACTCGGACGTTGCGGAGAGAATGAGCACGTTCAGTGGAAGGCCCAGACTCCCAAAATGTAACACGAACGACACAGGAGGTCCTTCATACCGACAGCCATCAGACTGTTTAATGCATATGTTCCTTCTTGACTGCACTTAAATATAGAATATATATAGAATATATCAATCAATCAATGTTTATTTATATAGCCCCAAATCACAAATGTCTCAAAGGACTGCACAAATCATTACGACTACAACATCCTCGGAAGAACCCACAAAAGGGCAAGGAAAACTCACACCCAGTGGGCAGGGAGAATTCACATTCAGTGGGACGCCAGTGACAATGCTGACTATGAGAAACCTTGGAGAGGACCTCAGATGTGGGCAACCCCCCCCCTCTAGGGGACCAAAAGCAATGGATGTCGAGCGGGTCTAACATGATACTGTGAAAGTTCAATCCATAGTGGCTCCAAGACAGCAGTGAGAGTCCCGTCCACAGGAAACCATCTCAAGCGGATCAGCAGCGTGGAGATGTCCCCAACCGATACAGGCGAGCGGTCCATCCTGGGTCCCGACGAGCGGTCCATCCTGGGTCTCGACTCTGGACAGTCAGTACTTCATCCATGGTCATCGGACCGGACCCCCTCCACAAGGGAGGGGGGGACATAGGAGAAAGAAAAGAAGCGGCAGATCAACTGGTCTAAAAAGGAGGTCTATTTAAAGGCTAGAGTATACAGATGAGTTTTAAGATGAGACTTAAATGCTTCTACTGAGGTAGCATCTCGCACTGTTACCGGGAGGGCATTCCAGAGTACTGGAGCCCGAATGGAAAACGCTCTATAGCCCGCAGACTTTTTTTGAGCTCTAGGAATCACTAATAAGCCGGAGTCTTTTGAACGCAGATTTCTTGCCGGGACATACGGTACAATACAATCGGCAAGATAGGCTGGAGCTAGACCGTGTAGTATTTTATACGTAAGTAGTAAAACCTTAAAGTCACATCTTAAGTGCACAGGAAGCCAGTGCAGGTGAGCCAGTACAGGCGTAATATGATCAAACTTTCTTGTTCTTGTCAAAAGTCTAGCAGCCGCATTTTGTACCAACTGTAATCTTTTAATGCTAGACATGGGGAGACCCGAAAATAATACGTTACAGTAATCGAGACGAGACGTAACAAACGCATGGATAATGATCTCGGCGGACAAAATGGAGCGAATTTTAGCGATATTACGGAGATGAAAGAAGGCCGTTTTAGTAACGCTTGTTAATATGTATATTATTCATATATTATATATTGTATATATATAATATATGTCATATACTAATTATTATTAATAATGTTTGTTGTGGCTTCACGGTGGCAGAGGGGTTAGTGCGTCTGCCTCACAATATGAAAGTCCTGCAGTCCTGGGTTCAAATCCAGGCTCGGGATCTTTCTGTGTGGAGTTTGCATGTTCTCCCCGTGAATGCGTGGGTTCCCTCCGGGTACTCCGGCTTCCTCCCACTTCCAAAGACATGCACCTGGGGATAGGTTGATTGGCAACGCTAAATTGGCCCTAGTGTGTGAATGTTGTCTGTCTATCTGTGTTGGCCCTGCGATGAGGTGGCGACTTGTCCAGGGTGTACCTCGCCTTCCGCCCGATTGTAGCTGAGATAGGCGCCAGCGCCCCCCGCGACCCCAAAAAAGGGAATAAGCGGTACAAAATGGATGGATGGATGGATGTTTATTGTGAGCGAACTGTGGTGCTGAATTTCCCCAAGGGATCAATAAAGTACTTTCTATTTTATTCTATAGGATAATAGCATCAATATAAAGACAACTTGTTTTTCCTCTCTACTGGTACTTAAGGGTTGGGCTCTTGAACACTAGAGTGTTCCTATTGATACTGTTAGGTTTGAAGGCGTTTACTGGTTTACATTTACTGGGCCTCGAGAGACATGTTGCCCGTCTAAGCTAACTCCCCATCGAAATGCAAGTATTGATTGTCTTCCCTGAAGTCCCTCACGCAGACTTAGCAAGGACACATTAAATGTGTTAAAAGTCATTAGGCGCTCCAGGCTTCAAATCAAAACTTAAAGCGTATTGACATGCCTTCAAGTCCAGTCAACTTTCCTGTTTTTCTTTCTAGTTGCCCCCAGCACGCGTGTGTTGATGCACGTGTGCACGGCCAAGCTTCTCCGGACTATTGAAGGGGGTGTTGGGGATGCATGTGCAGGTTTGTGTTTGGCACATGCAGAGACATTGAATATATGTGTGTGTGTGTGTGTGTGTGAGTGTGTGTGTGTGTGTGTGTGTGTGTAGAGGGTGCAGGCTCGCCCTCTCGCTACCCCGGGGGCTCAGAGCCCATTTCCTGTTGTGCAGTGTGATAAGTTTCCCTGTCAGATTCTCCCAGCCCCACTATATTTCTGATAAGCTCCACTGCTAGTTTTCCCGACCTCTGGCACAGAGATCAATTTGAGATTGATTCGGAATGCCCTGCTGGGCCGAGCTGGAAGATCAATTTGAGATGGATTGTTCCCGCCAGGGGGGCCGATGACACGCAGCGCACCGCTCACTTGCTTTCTCCTGGATGCTTTGCTTTCCTCACCCCTTACTTTCTCCCACCGTTATTTCTACTGGCCTTTGCATTTTTTTCCTATATCTACTTCTCTTTCAATTGTTTCACACTTGCCCCCTGCACTGCACTCCATCTATCTTTTACGCCTGTGCACCAGTCTTTTTATTTATGCCTCCTCCACCTCCTTCGGCCTCTCCCACCTGTTTCTCTTACTTGTCTTTTCCTGCCTCCAGTGGGGCTAATCAGTTTGGATAGAGATGACTCCATTAGAGGGGCAGCCAGCCTTAGAGGGTGATAAGCCTGCAGGACAGCGGCGATAACTCATCTGGCTAGACACAGAGCAGATCACTGACGAAACGCGCACTGTATGTTTATTTTTAACCAAAGTAAACTAATTGAAATATGCAAAACAGGATTGTGTTAGATTCTGAGTAGTATTAAAATAACAGTGTGCTTGTTGAAATATGAAGACTTGATAGGGGTGTGCATCTCTACTTTAAATGCCAATACAATATGAATCTAGATGTATGGGTTACGATATAATTAACTAACAATGCATTTTAAAACGTTACGATTCGATGCAAATGGAATCTTTTCATGGGGAGCATTTTTTTATGTATCATGTATCAGGTCATGACAATGTCATTGTGTTTATTTATTAAATAGACAAAGGCATAACAGGCGGTTCCTGTATTGATTATGAGCAAATGGTAGTACTAACCACTTCAGTGCGCTGCATCATATACACTTTAGGAATAGAAGATAAACAAAACACTTTTGCAAAAGCTACCGGGTTTTTACTGTTGTTTGCTCAGTTAACAACAATAAAATACAGCAAAAGCAAGCTGGAGCATCAAGGAGAGTGTTGTAACACCACGGTAACACAAGTGCAATATATAGTTTAGTGCCACCAGGTAAACTAAACAACAGTTTAGTGTAGATCAGGCCTGGGCAATTATTTGGACTCGGGGGCCAAATTTAGAGAAAAAAAAATCTGTCTGGGGGCCAGTGTATCTATTTTTAGGAAAACTAATACAAAACCTCACAATAAAGTCTGATTGAATGCTAAACATTTTATGAGAGATAGCCTTGAAAACAGAATGGAATTAAAATTGTTTCTATGAACGATAAAACCTTGAATAATGAGAAAATATGAATGTCACACCACCTCTAAATAGACATGTTTTACAATCAAGCCAAATGGAACAAAAATGCAACAAACACAGCAAAATATGAACGTGAAGGGTAAAAAAACAAAAAACATCTACAATCTGATATATTTCATATATCACTAAGCTTTAGAACTTTCTTGTAAAAATCTCCTTCCACGTCTGTCCCTGACACCCACCTTTCAGGCTGGCCGCTCTGGAAACACTCTGCTGAAACGCTCCCCACCCAGACTGCTTGGTGCCTCGTCTGACCTGCTGTGACGTAGATTACCATAGTAACTAGCAGAGGTGGGTAAAGTAGCCAGAAATTGTACTCAAGTAAGAGTACTGTTACTTCAGAGATTTATTACTCAAGTAAAAGTAAGGAGTAGTCACCCAAATATTTACTTGAATAAGAGTAAAAAGTATGTTGTGGAAAAACTACTCAAGTACTGAGTAACTGATGAGTAACCTGTTTGTTTAATGATTACGGCAACAAATAATGCACAAAAACATAGACATAGCAATGAGCAAATTCAGAGCCAGGAATATCTCTTGAGCAACTAAAACAATAATACATATATTAAATAATAATACATTACGAAAAAAAAAATTAAGGCAAATTTAGCCACAATAACTTAACAGCAGCATAGGCTCAGTAGGCATTGATTGATTGATTGAAACTTTTATTAGTAGATTGCACAGCACAGTACATATTCCGTACAATTGACCACTAAATGGTAACACCCCAATAAGTTTTTCAACGTTAATCAATTACTTAGTAAATCACCAAGTCGAGGTGATCCACCTCATATATATATTCGATTCAATATCGATTGTTGGGGTCACGATTCGATTATATATCGATTTTTTCGATTAAACGCGATTCTCGATTCAAAAACGGTTATTTTTCTGGTTCAAAAGGATTCAGTATTCATTCAATACATAGGATTTCAGCAGATCTACCCCAGTCTGCTGACATGCAAGCAGAGTAGTAGATTTTTTAAAGAAAACTTTTATTATTGTAAAGGACAATGTTTTATCAACTGATGGCAATGATGTAAATTTGTTTAAACTATTAAACGAACCAAAAATATGACTTATTTTATCTTTGTGAAAACATTAGACACAGTGTGTTGTCAAGCTTATGAGATGCAATGCAAGTGTAAGCCACTGTGAAACTATTGTTCTTTTTTTTAATTTTTCTAAATGTCTAATGATAATGTCAATGAGGGATTTTTAATCACTGCTATGCTGATATTATAACTAATATTGATACTGTTGCTGATAATATTCATTTTTGTTTCACTACTTTTGGTTTGTTTTGTGTCGTGTTTGTCTCCTCTCAAGTGCTCTGTTTATTGCAGTTCTGAGTGTTGTTGGGTCAGGTTTGGTTTTAGAATTGGATTGTATTGTTATGGTATTGCTGTGTAGTGGTTTGTTGGATTGATAAAAAAAATAAAAATACATCGATAAAAAAAAAACAGAATCGATTCTGAATCGCACAACGTATTCTATTTGATTCGTATTCGAATCGATTTTCCCCCACACTCCTAATATATATATATATATATATATATATATATATATATATATATATATATATATATATATATATATATATATATATATATATATATATATATATATGTATATAAATATATACAGCGCAAACAAGCTAGCAAGCTACGGAGTTTGCCGCCCATGTATTTCTTGTAAAGTGTATAAAAACTAATATGAATATGAATATGAATATATATGCTTCACGGTGGAAGAGGGGTTAGTGCGTCTGCCTCACAATACAAAGGTCCTGAGGGCTAGGGATCTTTCTGTTTGGAGTTTGCATGTCCTCCCCGTAACTGCGTGGGTTCCCTCTGGGTACTCGGGCTTCCTCCCAACTCCAAATGTTGATTGGTGACACTAAATTGGCCCTAGTGTGTGAATGTGAGTGTGAATGTTGTCTGTCTATCTGTGTTGGCCCTGCGATGAGGTGGCGACTTGTCCAGGGTGTACTACGCCTTCCGCCCGATTGTAACTGAGATAGGCACCAGCACCCCCCGCGACCCCAAAGGGAATAAGCGGTAGGAAATGGATGGATGGATACATATATATATACACATACTTTTATCCATCCATCCATTTTCTACCGCTTATTCCCTTTTCGGGGTTGCGGGGGGGCGCTGGCGCCTATGTCAGCTACAATCGGGTGGAAGGCGGGGTACACCCTGGACAAGTCGCCACCTCATCGCAGGGCCAACACAGATAGACAGACAACATTCACACTCACATTCACACACTAGGGCCAATTTAGTGTTGCCAATCAACTTATTCCCAGGTGCATGTCTTTGGAAGTGGGAGGAAGCCGGAGTACCCGGAGGGAACCCACGCATCCACGGGGAGAACATGCAAACTCCACACAGAAAGATCCCGAGCCTGGATTTGAACCCAGGACTGCAGGAACTTCGTATTGTGAGGCAGACGCACTAACCCCTCTGCCACCGTGAAGCCTACATACATTTATATAGACAGTATATAATTTATAACTTATATAATTTATATAATTATAACTTTACATGCCCCTAAAGCTGACCAACACGCCGGACTGTAGTCAGTTGGAAGCGTGTCTTAATGAAATTAAACAATGGATGTCCGCTAACTTTTTGCAACTTAATGCCAAAAAAACGGAAATGCTGATTATCGGTCCTGCTAGACACCGACCTCTATTTAATAATACAACTTTAACATTTGACAACCAAATAATAAAACAAGGTGACTCTGTAAAAAATCTGGGTATTATCTTCGACCCAACTCTCTCCTTTGAGTCACACATTAAAAGCGTTACTAAAACGGCCTTCTTTCATCTCCGTAATATCGCTAAAATTCGCTCCATTTTGTCCACTAAAGACGCCGAGATCATTATCCATGCGTTTGTTACGTCTCGTCTCGATTACTGTAACGTATTATTTTCGGGTCTCCCAATGTCTAGCATTAAAAGATTACAGTTGGTACAAAATGCGGCTGCTAGACTTTTGACAAGAACAAGAAAGTTTGATCATATTACGCCTGTACTGGCTCACCTGCACTGGCTTCCTGTGCACTTAAGATGTGACTTTAAGGTTTTACTACTTACGTATAAAATACTACACGGTCTAGCTCCAGCCTATCTTGCCGATTGTATTGTACCGTATGTCCCGGCAAGAAATCTGCGTTCAAAAGACTCCGGCTTATTAGTGATTCCTAGAGCTCAAAAAAAGTCTGCGGGCTATAGAGCGTTTTCCGTTCGGGCTCCAGTACTCTGGAATGCCCTCCCGGTAACAGTTCGAGATGCTACCTCAGTAGAAGCATTTAAGTCTCATCTTAAAACTCATCTGTATACTCTAGCCTTTAAATAGACCTCCTTTTTAGACCAGTTGATCTGCCGCTTCTTTTCTTTCTCCTATGTCCCCCCCTCCCTTGTGGAGGGGGTCCGGTCCGATGACCATGGATGAAGTACTGGCTGTCCAGAGTCGAGACCCAGGATGGACCGCTCGTCGGGACCCAGGATGGACCGCTCGCCTGTATCGGTTGGGGACATCTCTACGCTGCTGATCCGCTCGAGATGGTTTCCTGTGGACGGGACTCTCGCTGCTGTCTTGGAGCCACTGTGGATTGAACTTTCGCAGTATCATGTTGGACCCGCTCGACATCCATTGCTTTCGGTCCCCTAGAGGGGGGGGGTTGCCCACATCTGAGGTCCTCTCCAAGGTTTCTCATAGTCAGCATTGTCGCTGGCGTCCCACTGAATGTGAATTCTCCCTGCCCACTGGGTGTGAGTTTTCCTTGCCCTTTTGTGGGTTCTTCCGAGGATGTTGTAGTCGTAATGATTTGTGCAGTCCTTTGAGACATTTGTGATTTGGGGCTATATAAATAAACATTGATTGATTGATTGATTGATATTTATTTATTTTGCCGTTTTTGTTCACATGTTAAAGGTGTTTTAATGAATATACATGCATGTTTAACATAGATTCCTATCTTTCATGAAGACAAGAATATAAGTTGGTGTATTACCTGATTATGATGACTTGCATTGATTGGAATCAGGGAGAAAAAAAGTTCCTCCTTTCCGTCTAATACCACATGAAAGTCTTTGATTTTTGGCATCTTATTTGTCCAGCTTCCATATTCGTTTTCATACACTTTACAACAAATACCGTTATGATCCGCTGCCAGGATCATATTTTCATTTAGGTTTTTGAGTCATTATTTGTTTTCTGTTTGTTTTGGACTCTTTCGGTTCCTGATTGTACTTCCTTGTGTAGTCTGTTACCATAGTTACACATTAGTCTCACCTGCCCCTTGCTTTTGAGGCGCACCTGTTTTCTGATTGCTGTTCTTATCTAAGCCTGCCTTTTCTGTTGATTCAGCTTGCTTCCTAGTTTGTGTTTCACAACAGTGACGACTCTGATTCCAATCCCGTATTCCTGTTCGCAACCAGCTAGTTTCCACGCTAAGTATTTATTTCTCTAGCTCCCATGCTTGCGCTTTTATTGTTTCTAGCTCCCATGTTAGTTCTTTTCTTTTTCTTGACAAAGTCTGTTTTATTTGTTAATAAATCTTTTGTTTCTTACCTTCACGGTGTGTCCGAACCCTACTGCATCCACGAGAGAACGAACCCGCACCACGATGCCACGTAATCGTCACAAGTACATTGGCGGCAAACTCCACAGCTTGCTAGCTTTTTTGCGCTGGCTTTCGGAGACTTATTTTGTTAACTCAGGCGCGATGGAGCGGCACTTTTATTGTGAAGACAGGAACTGTGCGATCAGTCTTTAGGCCTTTGACGGGAAGTATGGTTGAAATAAAAAGTGTCTTTTTTCCTTTACACTTTTGATTGATTGATTGAAACTTTTATTAGTAGATTGCACAGTACAGTACATATTCCGTACAATTGACCACTAAATGGTAACACCCCAATAAGTTTATCAACTTGTTTAAGTCGGGTTCCACGTGTGACGGTCATGTGACCGCGTGGCTCTATTTGATTGGTCCAACGTCACCAGTGACTGCATGTGATTGGTGAAAAGCAGGCATGCGTAAATCTTTCTTTGAAGGTCTGTGACAAACCAAAACAAACATTAAAAGATTGATAAAAAACAGTAGCGAGTAGTGAGCTGAATGTAGATAAATGGAGCGGAGTAAAAGTAGTGTTTCTTCTCTATAAATATACTCAAGTAAAAGTAAAAGTATGTTGCATAAAAACTACTCTTCGAAGTACAATTTATTCCAAAAGTTACTCAAGTAGATGTAACGGAGTTAATGTAGCGCGTTACTACCCACCTCTGGTAATAGTAGGGTTGTACGGTATACGGGTATTAGTATAGTACCGCGATAGTAATGAATCATATTCGGTACCATACCGCCTCTGAAAAGTACCGGTCCGCCACACCCTAAGATGGTTTGTTAAAATAAAGCCATTAATACAATTTTTTCTGGTCCCCTTTGTTTAGAAAGGTACCAAAAAGTATCAAAATAATATTGGTATCAGGACAACACTAGTCACTAAAATATCAAGCAAAAGTGCATATTCCAACCATTGAAATGTGTTGTATAGTTCAAGACTTATGGTCATTTGAAAACATCACTGCACATCATAAAGGCAGCTAAACTTGCCATCTCAAAGAATTAAAAATAATATTTTGGAATGTCCGGCGGACCAGATTGAAAAGCTTAACGGGCCGCATATGGCCTCCGGACCTTAATTTGCACAGGTCTGGTGTAGAAGCTCAATTTCTTTTCATAATGCCATTCTGTTGGTTACTGTGTTGGACTTTATCTTTAGCACAATGAACTGTGTAATAGATGCTGTGATAACAGAGTTGTGGCTAAGTCAGGGCTGGAAGTCTTTTAAATCAGAGTCCTCGTTTTGCGAGTTGGTAGCTCTGCTAGCGTTAGCATCCCTAGCTCCCCTAGCATTAGCATCCCTAGCTCCAACATCGTTTGCTACTTTTTTTTGCTGCTTTCCAAACGTCACAAATGGCCATACTTTTATCCAACTGACTATTGTTTTCAACAAATCTAAATCCACCACATTTTACATTTAGGATTTGGAGATGAATTGTTTGTAAACTCTTTTGGTGCTGTTTTCCATGTTGCTCTGTTGTTGTCAGTTGCAAACGAGAACGTTACTCCCGTATTACGTCATCACAGAAGTCTTGTAAGATTGCAGTGGCCATATTTTGTAACAGACTTTCTAACCGGACATCGACCTATCCGTACTAGATATAGATCGATCCAGAGGCTCACCATGTAGTCATATCTCTGAAGTTAAAATCAGTTTTAAATGTGTACCAATTCATTTTTACACCCCTAGCACTTGTACAACATTTCTGTTATGTTCTTGTCTCAGTTTTGTTAGTTTGGACCCCAAACCAACAACATCATGATTCTTTGGCGTATGACTAGATGACGCCAGGTACCAACCACAGCTTGAGAATCACCAGGCTGGACTAACTAATGGAAAACAGGTGTGCTGGCAGAAAACAGAGCAGAAAGTGAAAGTGTAGCAAAACAAGGAGTCTAACAGGAAGTACAAACATATTAAAAACACCAAGACAGGGAAAGATAAAAACAATATATAAATGAATAAAAAAAAGACTGGAAAACAGCGAAAAAGGGTCAAAACTTGCGAGATCATGACAGTTGAACCTTTCCAGTCCAAAGTTTGCGACTTTTTACCACTTTTTAATCTAAAATGTGTAGTGTTAACATTTAATTTTATTTCAATACTACAGGATTATTGTATGCTTACATTTAAGGCAAGTAAAATGGTCATCAGCAAGTAGTGGGGTACTACCAGTGATGGCAAAAAAACGACCATAGATATGGAACTATTCCTGATATTTGGTAATCAAAAAATGCGTGTACTATTAATGGGCTTGTTGCAGGTGAGCTACCAAGACTTCGTGCGCAAATAACAAAAGCAAAAGTGGTGCAGACAGCCCTATTTAAACCGTGCCAGCTTGCACGAACGTTCCAGATGTGCTAAATATAGACACAAAACAACGGCTGCAGAACAGTTTCACTCTTGAGGAATCACATTGCGAGCACTGAATGATTATTTTTGCATCTCCTTTCCCCAATATTGTGGCCGTTCTGATAATCAGCATATACTCTGCATATACGCAAAGACAAACCCACTAAATGGATTGCACTCACTATTTTGATCAGTTAAAAACCACAATTCTCCGCATAAGAGCTGTTAAGATCCGTACGCGGATTTTCTCATATTATTGTTGTTTCTGTTCAATTTTCATATGACTCTGCTGTTTAACATGCTTATTTCCTGTTTTTGTTCATTACCATGGTTACTCATCAGTTCACCTGCTACTCATGGCCCCGCACACCTGCTACAGAAATCACAGTCACTTTATAAGCCGTCTTCTTTTGTTTGTTCAGCCTGGGTTCATAATTTGCTTTTCACGCAACGAGTTACGCCTGCAATACTTTCATGTATGTGTATTCTCGCTAAGCTTTTCACGCTAGCCATTGTTCATTCCAGTTCTCATGCTGAATGTTTTGTTTTCTGTTTTGTGCCTACGGGTCAGTTTACTTTGCATTTTGTATCACCTAGTTCTCATACTAGCGTCTTTGGTTTCCTTTTGTTAGCTCCAGTGTTTTGTTTCTTAGATCCTTTTTGTAGAATTAATTTGTTAAAACTTACCTTTGCTGCGTTCAATTTTGACGCATCCTCGAGGGAATCGAACCCGGTTCCACGATGCCAAACAGGCGTAATAAGAGTTTTGTTAATCAGCTTTGCGTGTGCCATCAAGTTTGCATGTGTTTTAATACCCGCAAATCTTTAGTAGAGCAGGCCCTTGGTACATAGAGGGTAAAAAGTGTGATTTATACTTTAATTGCACCAATGCTGACTTGATAAGACCAACAGTGACAATATTGATTTAGGAGCAATGACACCAAAAAGTAACAGCTATAAATGAATGTAGTTGAAAAATCCTGCACACCATCTCGCCTCCACCGGGCTCCAGACTGACTCATGACCTTATCTCTGCCGAGCATCATGTCTCTGCCATATCACTCGCTCCTTTCTTCCTCCGAGCTGCTTGTTCGGGGAAACCAGCAGATGTACTCCTCTCTCTTTTTTACTGCACGGTGACCTTTTCTCCAGCAGTACATCCACATCTGACTGCGCTGACCTTTACCTTTACTACTGCCCACACATTGTCTCTCACAGGGATAGCACAACAGACAGGAAGTCGTCTGCGACAAGAGAGGCGGGGGAGGAGATGAATGGGGAAATTTAAGGAATATGTACCATGGGCTTTGATTTGACAGCTCATTTGTTGTTATTTTTTGCCAGAACACAAGCAAAAAAAAAAAAGAAACTACTGAAATGCATCCTCTTGAGGATGGCACGTGAGGAGACTGCAGGGAATCATTTGCCTCCGAGACTTGAAGTGCTTTGATTGTTCAAAGCAGCCAGAAACATGCATGAGCGTGTGTGGGGCACGCGTGTCTGGATTCAATTGTAAAACAGGATGCATGTAGACTGTGAAACATGGTTATAGAGCTAAAAGCGGAAAGTCTGTGTGACACGTCTTCATAAATAATTGCTATATATTGGTTTGGGGCTTTAACAACCTGTTTAAAAAATAGGTAGTTTGTTGCATACTAATGTCTCAGCTCATCAGACAGTTCTTCACCTGGTCGATGTTTTCTCTCAGTGCCGTGCTTGTTATCTTAATGGAAACCTTTTCAAACAAATGAGCTGAACAGATTTCATCTAAGTGCAGCGGTGCACTTTTTATCTGAAACGACAAACTGTAATGCATGTCGAATTTCTTGTGAAGATGTTATTGTTCCCGGTCTGCTTAAGCTGAAAAGTGTAATGGAAATGAAAGTGTAATCCAAGGGTAATTTGACGTTGTTTCCTTTATTGCTGAGCACGATGTGACGAAATGATGATGAGCTTTTGACATAATGCCGTACTTGAACTGGGGTGCAGTTAGAAACGCTGTTTGGTTGTACAAACGTGTCACCTTCACAATGAAAACACTTACTTAATTGGTAGTCTCGGGCTCAGGTGCAATAGGTCCATCAGAAGGACAAAAAAATGTGTTCAAATTTAGACCCTCTTTTGTAAAGCAATAACAATAATAAAAGGTATTAATATGCCAAACCACCTATGTGGTCTCTTTACACTCTGCTTTATACTATACTGTTATTTAAAATATGATTCAATGTACCTTTGACATTCATGCTGATATTTGACTAAACACAGTTTTGTGTGTTGCTAATGATGCCTGTGAAGGAGAACTGCACTTTTTGGGGACATTTTTTTCATTTACAATCCTTTAGTAAGACAAGAACACATATGTTTTCTTTTTTTCATGCATTCTAACCTGTAAACAAATGTGAGCAAAAGACTGTTTAAAATGGAGTCAACTGGATTCGCTCTATTCTACCTATAAAGCACTTAAAAAAACACATCCAAACACTTCCATACAGGTTTTATATACATGTTGTAAGTATATATGTAATGTAGTAACAGACGTATTTTTATACATGTGGCGGCACATTAATTTCCTAGGCGCATCACACCG
>NC_084612.1:31053487-31088487 GCF_033978795.1 Nerophis ophidion
ACCTAAGGGAAAGGAGGGAGCTTCTAGTCCTTTGCTTTGCAGTCCAGGAGAGCACACTGAGGCTAGCAGGCTGAGGCTAGCAGGCTGTGGTTAGCAGGTCGAGGCTAGCAGGCCGATGCTAGCAGGCTGTGGCTAGCAGGCCGAGGCTAGCAGGCTGAGGCTAGCTGGCTGTGGTTAGCAGACTGTGGTTAGCAGGCTGTGGCTAGCAGGCTGTGGCTAGTAGGCTGAGGCAGGCACACACGACAGGTAGGGAACTGAAGGCAGAGGAAAAAAGAAGGGTAAGATGAGGAGCCAAAAAACACAAAAATGGCAGGTTCGCAAGATTTTCAAAAGTGCTAGAATTCTAGGACAAACGGGCGAGAAGCGTTACCACATGTAGAAAGGTAAAAAGATCTGGCGATCGCGCCGAGTGAAGTCCAAACATTTGTAGGCTGCAGGTGATGAGTTGATAGCAGTCAGGTGAGTGATTAGGGTGCTGGGATCAGCTTTGCCAGGCTGAGAGCTGGAGCCAAGCCTACGCCCTAAACACGGCCACACTTCCAAAGACACACAGATACAAACAGACACAGACAGACTGTGACAGTGCCCCCCCTCAAGGAAAGCTTCCAGGCGATCCCCCAGGCTTACCTGGGTGACTGCGGTGAAAGGCCAAGATGAGGGAAGGGTCCAGGATGAAGCTGCGTGGCACCCAGCAACGCTCCTCAGGTATATGCCCCTCCCAGTCCAGTAGGTACTGTAGACCTCTACCCTGACGGCACACATCCAGCAGCCGCCGGACCGTGTAGGCTAGGTGGTCATCTATGACCCAGGGGGAGACAGTGGGCTGGTCGAAACAGGCTTCAGTTGGGAGACATGGAAGGTGGGATGGATCCTCCAGTGTGCAGGTAATTTGAGCTTAACTACTGTTGGATTGATGATGTAAATTGTTTCATAAGGGCCAACATACCAGGGTGCAAGTTTCTCTGAGTCCACCTTCAGGGGAAAGTCTCTAGAGGAAAGCCACACCTGCTGACCCGGCTAGTTTACAGGTGCCTGACTTCGGTGACGGTCAGCAAATCAACGATTTCGGTCAACAGAGCTGAGGAGGGCAGCACAAGCATCTTTCCACACCTTGCGACAATGCCGCATATGAGCCTGGACTGAAGGTACGGAGATGTTGTCCTCCTCAGCAGGAAACAACAGAGGTTGGTAACCTAAGGATACCTCAAATGGTAACACTCCAGTGGCCGCACAATGAGTTGTGGGCATACTCAACCCATACCAGGTGGGTGTTCCAGGAGGAGGGGTTCTTAGCAGCGACACATCGAAGGGCCGCTTCTAGGTCTTAATTTGCCCGTTTTTTTTTGCTAATTAGACTGAGAGTGATAACCCTAAGTCAAACTCACAGTGGCTCCAATGGGCCGTTCAGAAAGCCTTCCAAACCTCCGAAGTAAACTGAGGCCCTCTATCCGAGACCACATCTGAAGGAATACGAAGGAATAGGAAGACGGAACACATGCTGGACCATGAAGTTGGCTGTTTCCAGGGACGTGGGGAGTTTGGGTAGAGCCACAAAATGCACTGATTTAGAAAATCTGTCCATTATAGTGAGAATAACAGAATTTCCCTGAGAAGGCGGGAGGCCAGTGACAAAATGCAGTGAAATATGAGACCGTGGGCGGTTTGGGACTGTCAAGGGATGGAGTAGGCCAGCAGGTGGTCGATTGGAGGATTTTCCACGGGTACACACAGTACATGCAGACACAAAGGCACGGGTATCAGCATCCATTCTTGGCCACCACCAAAAATGTCGCTTGAGGAGAGTCATGGTGCCGCCAACTCCTGGGTGGAAGGCAAACAGGGAAGTGTGTGCCTACAGAAGAACCTGTGAACGTACTGCATCAGGCACAAAGAGGCAGTTATCTGGACCGTTACCCGGGTCTGGTTGGTCTTGCTGAGCCCTTCGGACCACCGACTCTATCTGTCAAGTCACTGCGGCCACCACACAAGACGCCGGAAGAATAGGCTCAGGACTGGTGGGACCCTCCGAAGTGAACTGACATGACAGGGCATCCGGCTTGATCATGCAGGATCCTGGACGGTAGGTCCGTGTGAAACATAATTGACCAAAAAACAAAGCCCATCGAGCCTGACGGGAATTCAGGCGCTTTGCAGACTGAATTAACTGTATGTCAGGTTTTTATGGTCTGTCCAGATGATGAAGGGGTGTTCTGCTCCCTCAAGCCAGTGTCTCCATTCTTCCAGAGCGAGTTTGACAGTCAGCAGCTCCCTGTTACCTACAAATCCCGTTTCCATATGAGTTGGGAAATTGTGTTAGATGTAAATATAATCGGTATACAATGATTTGCAAATCATTTTCAACCCATATTCAGTTGAATATGCTAAAAAGACAACATATTTGATGTTCAAACTGATAAACATTTTTTTTTTGCAAATAATCATTAACTTTAGAATTTGATGCCAGCAACACGTGACAAAGAAGTTGGGAAAGGTGGCAATAAATACTGATAAAGTTGAGGAATGCTCATCAAGCACTTATTTGGAACATCCCACTGGTGTGCAGGCTAATTGGGAACAGTTGGGTGCCAGGATTGGGTATAAAAGCAGCTTCCATGAAATGCTAAGTAATTCACAAACAAGGATGGGGTGAGGGTCACCACTTTGTAAGCAAATTTTCGAAAAGTTTTAGAACAACATTTCTCAACGAGCTATTGCAAGGAATTTAGGGATTTTACCATCTACAGTCCGTAAAATCATCAAAAAGTTCAGAAAATCTGGAGAAATCACTGCACGTAAGCGATGATATTACGGACTTTTGACCCCTCAGGCGGTACTGCATAAAAAATCGACATCAGTGTGTAAAGGATATCAGCACACGGGCTTAGGAACACGTCATAAAACCACTGTCAGTAACTACAGTTGGTTGCTACATCTGTAAGTGCAAGTTAAAACTCTACTATGCAAAGCCAAACCCATTTATCAACAATATCCTAAAACACCGCCGGCTTTTCTGGGCCCAAACTCACATAAGATGGATTAATGCAAAGTGGAAAAGTGTTCTGTGGTCTGACGAGTCCAAATTTAAAATTATATTTGGAAACTGTGGACGTGGTGTCCTCATCGGCTGTCGGGTCTGCCTCTTTCGGCTTCAAAGGGCCCTGGTAGTCTTTCAGACAGGCGCCCACGGCATTAAAGTCTTTATGCCAAGGGAAAGCCCCTCTTCTGGCCACCACCAGAATCGGCTCGACCCCACTTCTTTTGGCCAACATTTTAACAATCAGGTCGAGTGATATTTCCGGGCTAATCAGGGCTGTTACCGGCCTATACCTGCCACCCGGCCCTTCAGGCATCAGCTCCTTCACCCACCACTCTACCCAGGGTACTGCTTCATGTTTCTTCGTTGGTGGAGTGGGGGAGACCTACACTCGTATTTCAATGTTCTTCTTTGTCATAGGGTATATAAACACCCCTTTCTTTTTACAATCCAGTTCTATTGCTGCACTTAACTCGATGTCATCTTGATTGCCCCAGTGATCGAGGACATGATTTTTTACTTCTCTTGCCCATGAGCCCCACCCATACCCCAAAGGAACAACTTGGATGTAGGGTCTTTTTAACCGTCTACCATCTCTGCCACTGTTGTCGTCCGACAAAGCCCCCCAGTCCTTGGTTTCCCCCATGGTGGCGGATGCTCCATGGGCATCATCTCTTTCAGCCCCTAACTGATCTAACTCTGCATTCTCACCTTTTGCGACCTGTCGTCCCCAGGCGGTTGCACTCCAGCCATATTGCTGTTGTGCGTTATTTTAGTCGTCTCAAGTCGCCCTTCCCCTCAAGCCACTCGTAGGGCTTAGAGTAAGGGAGAGGGTCAGGCTGTTAGGCTTTTCTCGGCAGTTCGTTGGTGCTCGGTCAGTCACAGCTCTCCAACACCAGCCGCTGGTCTCGTCCGTATGTCGATTGATTCTATATTACGGACCTAGTGTCCTCAGAGCCTACCGGGCACCGATCCACTATCTGGAGTCAATACACAGTCTTCTGCGATCCTCCTAAACTGGGAAAATCACTACACTTTGCGATCTTCCCTAAAACCTGGTCGTCTCAACACGAGCAGGGATCCCCCTGGACCCCTGCAGGTTATTTTTCTTTCAGACTCAACGCACTTCTTTTTGCGAAGAGCCCCACGTTGGGGGCCACGTGTTAGAATCCGGTAATTGACGCACAATACGTATTGCGAGTCAAAATCCAGCACTCAGTTCAACGGGTCCTGTCCCCTTGGGCTCTACTCAGCTGGATGGCGAGGCAATTAGCCTAGTTCTACTACCCTGTGTTGGTTCGGCGTCTGTTCCACTTCCTTCCGTGGTCTACCCGGTAGAGAAGCCTATCTCGTAAGACCGAGTCAAAATCACTGATCCCACCGTTGACTGGTAGCTCGCCTCTAATGAATCTTGGCTCTTGTTACTGACTAGGTTACATTTGAGGGCGCGGGTAAGGAAAAGCCTTTACAGGACATATTGTAAGTGGACTGCGTAAGAGTGACCCGTCAGTGCTAGGTGTTGGACGTGTAGAAGCCCTAATGTATTACATCAAGGACGAGGTGGTACAAAGGGGCATGAACTCTTATTCCTTTATATGATGCCTTTTATTGCAGGTTCGATAGAATAAGTGTTGAGCAGCTTCAATAAATCATTCCCAATAATCATCAATAATAAAAGAATATCACTGAAAATATTGTAATAATGTAATAAATGGCTAATCAATGTGTCAATGTGTCCCAGTTCTAATAGAAGTCGGAATGGGTCTTACTGTGCAAGGTTCTTCGGGGGATGTTCCCAAAAAGAAGAGAGCTCGAATCGGTTCCAAAAAGCGGAAAAATACAAAATAAAATATGGTAAACCGAAAACCACAAGGCCCCAAAAAAGGGGCAAATTACCAAAGAAAACCCAAAAACCAGACTACCCCAAAAAAGGGGGAAAAATCATGAAATAAAAAACGGTAAACCGAAAACCAAAAAAAAAAAAAAAAAGGGGTAAAGTACAAAAGAAAATACGGAAGATGGAAAAATTAGATAAAACCCCAAAAATACCCCAAAAAAGCGGGGAACCGAAGCGTGCTTTCCAAAAAGGGTAAAAAGCCAAAAATGTCCAAAAAAGGGGCCTCTGAAATTTGGAAGAAGCCAGATAGATCACCGGGCCCGGCGATCACATCCAGGCTTTGGTTGCGTCAGCAGAAGAGCGGAACCAAAACGAGAAATGGTGGCGGCCACGAGCCGAGGCCCAAGCGGCCAACGACCTGGTTCCTCTGGTGAACAGGAAGTCTTGTTCCTCTATTGCCGTTATCGCAGGGGGGGATCAGAAATGGATAAAAGTCTCTTGTTCTTCGAATCAGGTTCTACTTGGAGAGCTGGAAATATCTCAGCTGCATTCCGGCCGAATGCAGCTGAGATAGGCTCCAGCGAACCCCCAAAAAGGGACAAGCGGTAGAAAATTGATGGATGGATCTCATCAAGTTAATCAGAACTGACTTAGTTATTTAGGTAGAGAACTGTTGTACGAAGAATTATTTGATATAAATGTTGTACAAATTAAGAACAGGAAGAGAACATATGTGTTAGAAATTACTATGAAGTAGGAAAGGGGTGGGATTAAATATGCTTTGCATCTTCCTATTCATTTTCGGACATGCTGAAAATAAGGAAAAAAGAAGTATGTGGGTTATCATATTTAAACTCTATACATTTTCAAAATGAACTTCAACCAACCAACTTTCATGACTTCTGCAGTGCTTTGTTGTGAACTTTTGGATGTGCCTGGGGTAGCCTCTTGGCAAAGGCCATGTTTGCACTAGAGACTAAGTGTAACTGTGTGGAGAGACTGGATGAGATGCAGATGAAGAGACAGGGCTGCAGTGCCAGCGTTGTACATCATGAAGGTCGATCTTTACGATGCTGAATTAGCATGTATCGCACAATTGCGTCTACCGAGACAGTGTCATGCTCATTCACACAGACCAGACGGACATTGGCCACAGGCTAGTGGGCAGCATAAGACGGAGTAGGCTCTTCTCTGGGTTGCTTTGTTAGGTCTGTTCCTGTCTCTGGGTGTGCAACTCCCCACCCAAGCAGACGATGGCTTGGAGCACTGTAGAGGCCACCGTGGTGTATGGGGCTGTTAAAATGGTTTTGTTGTATGCTTGGTGCAATTCTATGTACGCAATATGTATTATTTAATGCTCTTTACTTTTGTGTTTTAATTTTGAAGCTGTATGTGGAAATGGCGCCGCGGAAGTATCCTTTGTGTTCTTTAATGTTTCTCTTGATTCCATATGTTATTACTATATTTTTTGTGGACTTTTTGTATCTACATTCCAACCACATAATTTCCCCATTGTGGTATGAATAAATTCTATCCTATCCTATTAATATATATTATATCAGTGGTTCTCAAATGGGGGTACGCGTACTCCTGGGGGTACTTGTAGGTATGCCAAGGGGTACGTGAGATTTTTAAAAAATATTCTAAAAATAGCAACAATTAAAAAATCCTGTATAAATATATTTATTGAATAATACTTCAGCAAAATATGAATGTAAGTTCATAAACTGTGAAAAGAAATGCAACAATGCAATATTCAGTGTTGACAGCTAGATTTTTTTGTGGACATGTTCCATAAATACTGATGTTAAAGATTTATTTTTTTGTGAAAAAATGTTTGGAATTAAGTTCATGAATCCAGATGGATCTCTATTACAATACTCAAAGAGGGCACTTTAAGTTGATGATTACTTCTATGTGTAGACATTTGTATTTATAATTGAATCTCTTGTTTATTTTTCAACAAGTTTTTAGTTATTTTTATAATTTTTTTTCCAAATAGTTCAAGAAAGACCACCACAAATGAGCAATATTTTGCACTGTTATACAGTTTAATAAATCAGAAACTGATGACATGGTGCTGTATTTTACTTCTTTATCTCTTTTTTTCAACCAAATATGCTTTGCTCTGATTAGGGGGTACAAGAATTAAAAAATATATTCACAGAGGGTACATCACTGAAAAAAGGTTGAGAACCACTGTATTGTATTATAAACAGTATATTATATTATACTATTGCAAATTGCACCCATGCATACAGTTTTTCAAGTCAAAATAAATAATGCTGCTGCAGTGTCTTTTTTTATAGCAATATTTCATCGCGGGTGTATGTGTTTTAATTTGTATACAGTAAAAGATACAAGCAAACAATGGCTCCTATTATGTAACATTCTTATAGATGGCATTAAGCTCAGCCCTCAGTTTTTTAAAAGAGGGTCTATTTTTGGATTCATGCTGCCAGCAGCTGCTCATAAGCCTGGAAACTTCCATTGGACAGCCCCGTGGAGCCGCCATGCGATATCCTAAAACACATCACCACAATACCTCACTGACATGACATGTGTATAATAATTTAAGTACAGTTTTAACAACACAATTAAAGAAGTTGCCTGGTGCAGACATTTACTGATTATATCTGAATTGCATGTGTGTTTATTTACCTTTTTCGACCTCATCTCTTGTCTGCTGGTTGCTCATGCTGGCGTAAGGTTGGATTCCCAAGGAGAAGACCTCCCACAGCAGCACACCAAAGCTCCATACGTCACTCTCTGTGGTGTAACGACCTAAAAATGCCGGCAGGGGGCAGTGTTGACATAGGCACACAAACAAAGGTTGGAATTGCTCATGTTGCCAGCACATTCAAACAGTGGTGTGCCGTCAGGGCCAGCAAGGCCTTCTGTGCTGGCCTAACATAACCAGAAATCATGATCATAATTAAAGATACAATTATTTTTTTGTTTACTTTCCCCAAATATCTAAAAGTACTCATATTCTCTTCATGTCATATTATACTCTTTCCAGTGCTGTTGTTTCCAGTTTTAGTTTGTATCCAATCAGAATTCAGCTCGTTTATGTTGCCATGCCGTACCAAATCTGCCAGATGCCTTCAGAATCATCAATCCGGGCGTCCGTACACTGTAAGTGATCGGGGGCATACAGTTGATAGACAGTTGATATAGCCAATCAGATCACGACTTGTTGTCAGTAAGGCCTTCTTGATGGCCTCAGTTTGAACGTGACATTTACGTGTCCTGTGATTGGACACTTACCGGGATCGTTAGCGGATGAATTGGAGAACACATAGAGTTGAGAGACAGTTTTGATAGCCAATCAGTTCACAAGTTGTTGACAGTCACTGTTCTGTTACAACTAAAAGTTGTAAACTCCTGTTGTTAAAGTGTGTCATGTTTTTCATTTAATCGACATTGTCACATGTGTATTTGTCGCCATCATGTGGTCAGGGCGGTTAATATATATTTGAGAAGTGTGTACTTTAAATCAAACTTTATTGACCGAAAGTCGCATAAGCCGAGCAGATAAATTTACGGCATATGTTTTAATTCCTGATGCTTTTTAATTGATTTCTAAATGCGTCAGAAAGTAACCCGTTTTGTTGATGTGATTCCATGCCCAGCATGGTGTAAATGTGTTCCTGTATAGTATTTCCCCAGCAATGATAATGTGATAACATTGATTATGGTATTTTGAGTGTTAATCATTGAAGTCTGACATCACTGAAGGCCTAGGTGGGAAACGCATGGCCCACTGCTGCATCCAAATGTTTGTTGGGGGAAAATAGATAACCTACTCAGTGGCCCAGTGGTTAGAGTGTCCGCCCTGAGATCGGTAGGTCATGAGTTCAAATCCTGGCCGAGTCATAACAAAGACTATAAAAAATGGGACCCGTTACCTCCCTGCTTGGCACTCAGCATTAAGGGTTGGAATTGGGGGGCTAAATCACCATAAATGATTCCCGGGCACGGCACCGCTACTGCCCACTGCTCCCCTCACCTCCCAGGAGGTGATCATGGGTGATGGGTCAAATGCAGAGAATAATTTTGCCACATCTAGTATGTGTGTGACAATCATTGGTACTTTTTAAAACTTTTTTAACGTGAACTTTTTTTTTGTTACTTTTTTATAAAAAAATAAGTCTCCTATGATCATTGTCATTTTTATAGAAACAAAAATCAATCCATCCATTTTTACCGCTTGTCTCTCTCGGGTTTGCGGGGGTGCTGGAGCCTTAGCTGCATTCGGGCAGAAGGCAGGGTACACCCTGGCCAAGTCGTCATCTCATCGCAGGGCCAACACAGATAGGCAACATTCATACATTAGGGGCCAATTTATTGAAATTTCTTACAAAAAAACATTTTGGAAATTATAAACGTCACAATCAAAGAAAATATAGCAATTTCTTAAAACTTCTTTGTGTGTTCTCATCCCCCAAAATAACAAAATCCTCAATTAGCCAAGTATTTATCACCAGACAAAAATAATTATTAACCGGCATAGCTCGGTTGGCAGAGTGGCCGTGCCAGCAACTTGAGGGTTGCAGGTTCGATTCCCGCTTGTGCCATCCTAGTTACTGTCGTTGTGTCTTTGGGCAAGACACTTTACCCACCTGCTCCCAGTGCCACCCACACTGGTTTAAATGTAACTTAGATATTGGGTGTCACTATGTAAAGCGCTTTGAGTCACTTGAGAAAAGCGCTATATAAATATAATTCACTTCACTTCACCAATCAATCAATCAATGAATCAACCTATCCCCAGGTGCATGTCTTTGGAGGTGGGAGGAAGCCGGAGTAACCGGAAGGAACCCGCGCAGTCACGGGGAGAACATGCAAACTCCACACAGAAAGCCAAGGTAGACAAAAATACATGATAATTTTTTACTGTTTTTTTCTTATGAATGGAGATAGGTTGATTGGCAACACTAAATTGTCCCTAGTGGGTGAATGTGAGTGTGAATGTTGTCTGTCTATCTGTGTTGGCCCTGCGATGAGGTGGCGACTTGTCCAGGGTGTATGACGCCTTCCGCCCGATTGTAGCTGAGATAAGCACCAGCGCCCCCCGCTACCCCAAACGGAATAAGCGGTAAAAAATGGATGGATGGATGAATCTATTTAATCTAATCTACAGCCAATCAATTATTGATTGGTTAACAGTCCATTGCATGATTTCATTTATTTTTATGTTATTTTTAAATGTATTTTCATATGTTTTACAGTTTTTATACATTTGTAACATGCTCAAAGTTATAGGTTTCAAACCAAAATATATACAAGTTACGACCAATGGTTGGGCAGAACAAATATTTTCTAAGTGTCTATATTTTTCATAATTAATCATTATTTTATTTAAAAAAAATATTTTACACCATTTATACAGTTTGCAACTTGCTCAAAGTTACAGTTACCATTTTTTGTGTTGATAGATTTCACAATTAATTATTTTTATTGTATTGATTTTTTCTTATCTTATTTTATTTTTATTATTTCTTTATTTTTCTCTATGTTTTAAATTTTTTTTTTTCTACAGTATTTATACAGTTGCAACTTGCTCAAAGTTACTGTTACCATTAATGGTTTAACAAACACATACATTTTTAAAGGGTCTATATTTTTCCGAATTACGAATACATAAAGCAATAAATTTTAAATTATGATATGTTGAATATTGCTGAATAAAAGTTGCTCATTTGGGTAATTTTTCTGGGGTCCAGGATTGTCTTGTCCACACATACACGCAGGGAGCACGTGCAAATACACAAAAGCCGTCCAAAAGAAGCAACTAACAATTTGCAGTCATGTTGTTGTTATGATATGATATACATCTAATAATAGCTAATGCTAGATATCTAAATTGATATAATTAGCTAACGACAAACAAAGCCTAATATACAGGCTTAGTTTGCGTTATTATAATTTAGCATGAATTGATTAAGTGGACCCCGACTTAAACAAGTTGAACAACTTATTCAGGTGTTACCATTTAATGGTCAATTGTACAGAAAATGTACTGTACGGTGCAATTTACTAATATAAGTTTGAATGAATCAATCAAAAAAGGTCCTAAAAGCCGAGATAAAACACGTTGGAAAGATGTCACCCTCAAGGCATCTGCGTAAAGGTTGCAAACAGCCCATCGAAAGTTTTTTTCTTACAACATCTAATATCCTCACTTGTCTGTCAAAATGATAAAATATTATGATTTGTTCTAATGATGTCACATTTTATAGTTTAGAGAATGTTAAATTATTATAATCATTTCACATGAGAGTTGAAGCCCGACTGACCATAGTAGCAACTTTTTTTTTTTACATGGAGTGCAGTTCTCTCTCAATTTTGGCTAACAATGTCAGCCGTAATTCCAAATGGATTGTGTTTCCTGTTTAATGTAGTAATACCCTAGTACAAACACAATTACTACTGTTTGAGTCCAGCTCTATACAGGCAAAGCACTACACAGGAAATACATGGCGGGCCAAACGTTTCCATACAAAGGAAAATTGTGTCACGTATATTGTTAAGTTTTAAAATAAATAAATGATAAATGGGTTGTACTTGTATAGCGCTTTTCTACCTTCAAGGTAGTCAAAGCGCTTTGACACTACTTCCACATTTACCCATTCACACACACATTCACACACTGATGGAGGGAGCTGCCATGCAAGGCGCCAACCAGCACCCATCAGGAGCAAGGGTGAAGTGTCTTGCTCAGGACACAACAGACGTGACGAGGTTGGTACTAGGTGGGATTTGAACCAGTGACCCTCGGGTTGCGCACGGCCACTCTACCACTGCGCCACCCCGTCCCTTTTAAATCGAAATCATCCAATCATCCTTCTTGACTTCCCTTCCTTCCGACCTGCCTTCCCTCATTCCTTCCTTCCTTCCTTTATCCATCCATCCCATCCATCCAACCTTCCTTCTATCTTCCAAAACATAAATTCATGTACATCCAATCATCTAGTCATTCATTCATCCATCAATCCTTCCTTCCTGAACATCCATCCACCCTTCTTTTTTTTCCATTCCTTCTATCCAATCATATATTAAGACATCCTCCGATATATCCAACCCTCCATCCATCCAATCACATGTTTATTCATCTTCTGATCCATTCATCCATCTTTCAAAAACTTCCATCCATCCATCCATCAATCCTTCCTTCCATTCAAAACATCCATAATTTCTTCTATTTGTCCATCCATCCATTTATCTTTACATACATCCAACCACGCTCACTCGTATTCACCTTTATTACAATATAGAGTCTCTAATTAAAGCTACCTTGATTGTTTTTGGACTGCTTAGAGAACCACAGTACTCGGAGCAAAACATGCAAACTGTAATGTCACATATCATACCTAACTATTTCAAAATACTCATAAAGTGAAGCATTGCAGGTCCTGAACCACCTCTTTTGGTTTGAATTTGGCGATAACTTTTCCTCACAGTAAACAATGGACTTTGAAATTATATTTTCCATCATCAACCTGCCACCATCATAAAACCATCAGTGCTTAACGTAAGGAATAAAATGAATGCAATGCAAAGCTGAGCATGTACATGCACCTCAAGCATCAAACTACAGTAGAAGATGCTCTTCATTGTCAGCCACTTTCAACAGTCAATTGTAAAATCAACCTGCAATTGCTAACGCAACATGGCTGCTACAAGTAGCTAATCTGGGTCACCATGGCAACAACAGTGATTATCCTTTTTGCTAGCCAGTAGTAACAAATTCAAGGTAGATAAATTGTAGGCCCTATTCTTACATAATGTGGCTTTAATTTATATTTCTCTGTGGGTCTTTACTTTATCTGCTCTGTATTTGTAGCGTGTTTACAGTCACAAACAATGCTTACGTAACCCCGACTTTGCAGAGCAAAATGTCAAATGAGATAATGGTGCAATAGGTGCTGGTAAAGTCTCTAAAGACTGACTGCTTGTGACGCTTGCAGGTCAATAACAAGCAGTGATGTATGATTGTAGTGAGTACAGACAGAGGCAGCAGGGTAAACCTTGGCGTTATTTACCGTAGTTGAGTGCTTCAGGAGCCGTCCATTTGATGGGTATCTGTCTGAGGCCGCCCTCTGCACAGTAAACTCCATCATCCTGCTGTCGAGACATCCCAAAATCACTTATCTTCACGACGTGATGCTCAGCCACCAGGCAGTTTCTGGCAGCCAAATCTCTGCAAAAAAAATATCACGCAAGGCAGAAGCAAGCTGTAAACACACAACAGTGAGGACTCAGAAGTTGTACATGCAAAGGAGTACATTAGTGCATACAAAGTAGTATATTTGTACATGCAAAGTAGTACATAAGTACATGAAAAGTTGTACCATAGTACGTACCAGTGGTGTGCCGTCAGATCCAGCTAGGCCTTCTCTGCTGGCCTAACATAACTGGAAATCATGATAATAATTGAAGATAAAAGTACGTTTATATTTACTTTTCCTAAATCTATTCATATTCTCTTCATGTCATATTATGCGCCTTCCAGTGCTGTTGTTTTTAGGTTAGAGTTTGTATCCAATCAGAAATCAGCTAGCTTATGTTGCCATGCTGTATGAAATATGTCCGCGGCCTTCAGAATCAACAATGCAGGCGTTTGTGCACTGTAAGTGAACGGCACATACAGTTGATAGATAATTGCAATCAGATCACTCGTTGTTGTCAAGGCCTTCTAGCTGGCCTCACGTGACATTTACACGTCCTGTCATTGTATACTCACTGGTTTGAGCCGCAGTCGGTGCTATGCAGATCAGCAGAGCCACACCCAAGACCGTAAGATAATGAATTTGAGAACACAAACAGTTTATAGAGAGTTGCAATAGCCAATCAGATCACAAGTTGTTGACAATAGCCTATCTAGGTAGCCTGATGTTAACGAGACTGTGATTGGATAGTCACTTGTCATTCCAAAGTGAGAATCCAATCACAAGTTGCAATTTCAATTTACTAAAGCAGGAAGTGATGCGCCGTAGCCATACCATGAATTGATTAACGTGGACCCCGACTTAAACAAGTTGAAAAACTTATTTTCGGGTGTTACCATTTAGTGGTCAACTGTACGGAATATGTACTGAACTGTGTAATCTACTAATAAAAGTATCAATCAATCGATAAATACCGAGCTAGCACAGAAATCACAGTTACTCACTTTTTTAACCCACAGATACTCACTTTTTTAACCCTCAAAGAAGGAGAACAAAACGCTGATTAGGTGAAAGATATATATTTGCGAGGCCATTTTCAAGAAGGATATTCAAACTATATCTTGTGAGATGATGTCAGCCAACCCCGGAAGCTAGCCCTGCTGATGGGGAAATGCCCGCCACTTACACTCGAATCAACCGACTACAAGCGGTACCCCTGGTTTATACGGCGTCGAATTGGTTCTGCAAATTGTGAGTTAAAATATTTTAATTCTTTATTATTTCATATTTAATATGTTTTTGAAGTTTAAATTTTGACAGTAGCACATAAGATATGTTTTAATTGCTGATGCGGGTGTATTGATTTTAAAATGCCACAGAATATCAACTGTTTTGTACACTATTGAGGTGTTTCAATGTTCAGTAGTGCGTAAATGTATTCCTGTATAGTAGTGTTCCAGCAATGGTCATGTGGTGACATAAATTATGGTATTTTGAGAGGTAATCATTAAAGGCAGACATCACTTCCCTAAGTGGGAAATGCACGGCCCGCCGCTGGTACATACAAAGTGGTGAAATAGTACATACAAAGTAGAACATAGGTACATGAAAAGTAGTACAATAGTGCATGAAAAGTAGTACAATAGCACATACAAAGTAGTACATTAGTACACACAAAGTGTTACACGCAAAAGTACTTTGTCATGCAGTGTTAAAGAAGGTCTTATCACATCCAAGCCTCTTCTATTTCATTTCTTATGCAAACTGTGACTGGTGAGAAACGTTTAAAAAGTATTTAGGGAGCCTGAAAAGACTTGAAAAAAGTCAACAGAGGGTCTTTTACATCTGATGTAACACACTTGTAACACATTTGCTGGGTAAATCCATTCAAATCAGTCACATCACAAACACAAGTGAATTATTCAGCACCTTAGTAGTAAGGAGCTTTTATTGTTTAATGCTGCATGGCTCCTTGTACCGTTGTGATATCCATCCATGTCCTACCGCTTGTCCCTTTTGGGGTTGTGGGGGGTGCTGGAGCCTATCTCAGCTGCATTCGGAGGGAAGGCTGTGTACACCCTGGATAAGTCGCTACCTGATCGCCGGGCCAACACAGATAGACAACATTCACACACACATTTAGTGTGTGTGTTAATGTTTAGGGCCAAGTTAGTGTTGTCATTTTGTGATATCAAACTTTAAATAGTGCTTGTAAAAAAAAATAGTATAGTGTATATTGCAATATATTTTCATGATTTGGAATATTATTTGGTTTAGGGTGTTTTGTTTTTTTATCAAGATTTAATCAAAATATTTACAGTTCCATACATTCGAGTTAAAATGCATGTTTATTTGATGAAGGGTGAAAGTCATGCCTTGTCCAGCATGTGAATTGTACCAGTGGGATCATATGAACTTTGTTTATGCAACTTTGTTAGGCATGTTCAAAATTATAAACAGCAGTAATTCAACTTACAAGTTTAATTGTTTCTGTGATGGAACGCTTAACTCAAAACGCTTGTATTTCAAATCAACGTCTCCCATTGAAATGAATCGAAAACAATTTAGTTGGTGCTCGGCTCCCAAAAAACAGCACAATTGTAACATGTAAATATTGAAAACTAACATTTAGATAGCAGCATTTACCTTGGAGAGTGGACTTTTCCATATTTTTGTGGATAAATGTCTGTTGTTTGGATAATATTTTAACATTCTTAGCTGCCATTAGACTCATTCTGCTTGTTTGTGGTGCAGACTAGCAGCGAAATGCTCAAATTGCCACGCTCAGTCATGTTTTTGAATGGATCCTGTCCTTCACACCCAATTTTTCCTTTACCATCCTTTTACAAAACAAAGATATGTCCATCTCTAGCTATAAGCTAATGCTTGTGAGTAAGACCGGATTTTTTGGGCGGATATTCCGTGGTTCACCCTAACTAATGTCGGGGATGTTTATAACTCAGATTTTTGCCTGCAACTTAAAGCATAACAATTATCCGAGAGACAGCTTTTATCCCAAAACACTCTTAAGTTGAGGTACTTTTGTGTACTGTTATCAATACCAAAGTGACGAACGATGGACGACAGTGAATAGAAGAAAATAAAGCAACCAATAAGCTAACGCAGCACCTTTGTATGTCCAAGCTTGTTTGTGTATACCTGTGTATGCACTTCTTTTTCTCCAGGTACTCCATGCCGGCCGCAACATTTTCTGCCATTCTGACCAACATCTTAGGGGTCAGACCTTGACCTTTCTGCCGCAAGAAGGAGAGGAAATCTCCACCTTGTCAAATTTGGACACAGAGAGGACAAAATGGGAAAACAATGAAGGTTAAAAACATGATAGTTTTGAAGGAAAAAAGCCCACAATAGAAGCTGTGTGACACATACAATAAATGCTTCGATTATAGCCAATGTGTTTAGTTGTGTCGACTGCAGGAAGCACTGGTGTTAATTGGAAGCAAGCGATATATATAGAAAAGCTATTATTTCCGATAACTCATTGTAAATAACCTATTTGTTTAGCTTTAATGACACTGCGTGCAGAATTTTTTTCAGCTGTCTTTGACTACATGTTCATTTATCCAAAAGTACATTGTACAAAATGGCAAGAACAGAACAAGTGTTGTAGTTGAGCTTTGAAAGCAAACTGCATAGCCAGAATTCATGTCGGAAATCCTATCTACATTATTTGTACACCACACAACAGTTCAAAGCACAGCAATAAGTAGATATAGCTGTTGGATGCTGATCATCCACGATACTGCTGCTATCATGTGGACTTTGTGAAAAAATGCGCCCGAATATTGCCTATGGCCAAAGTTTTTATGCCAATGTGTTTTGACATGGCATTATTAAGTGGCAACAGTCGTCATTTTCTTTTGCAGACCATGTGTAACGTGCTGCAGTAAACTTACTTTGTGGCTATATGTAGAAATGGTCCCACTAAAGTGGCAGATGTTTGCATCAGTTCTTTAAATGTATTTTACTGTATTTTGTGTGGACTTTTTGTATATGCAATGCAACTACATAATTTCCCCGATGTGGGATGAATACAGTCTATCTTATCCTATCCTAAACTTAATACATTGACCCTAAAGAGCCGCATGATACAATGCGCTGCAGGACTTAATTCTTATTCACTGGTGGTCCCTGGTTCAAGCCCACGACTTGACTTGACAGATGAGCACTGTTACACACACACCTGGCCATTACAGGACATTGAGTGTTTAACTTAAGTTTTTCAAGAGTATAAAGACATCTTGGATTCAGAATTGTTTTTATTTTATTTCAAATATCTTGAAAAACTTCAGTCTTAAGCAAGTATATAAAACAAACCATTTATTTTATTCAAATGTGGAACATTTTGAATGTCTTTCAAGCAGACTGTCATAAATTTGAATTAGAAAAACAACAAATGTTATGCAAATTTTACGAATCGAAAACGTTGATATAATTTGCTCATAAGGCCTTGAAAGGGTTAAGATAAAAGTATAAAAACGTTACGTATTTTTGTTTCAGGCTGAAGTTTAATGAGAGATTTGAGCAACAGATAAAAAAAAAAAAAAAGTTAATCCAAAATGTTATTATGCCTTTTTAAAAATGAAGAACATTCAAGTCCTGTTTGACTTTTGAATAATTGCCAGTGTATGGAAAACCTGTGAATGTATTAGATTTTGACATTTAAAAAAAATACTATGAAAAAACCCTCTGAAGAACAATCATGTATAATGGAGTAACAACACAAATACAAAATACAGCAAACATTTTCAAAAAAGGACAAAAAAAAGTCTACTTTGTCCCCTGAGGGTGAAATTGTAACATTTACAGTATACTATACCGTACAGCACTGTGCAAACATCACAGGTCATTAATGAATGTTTTTTAGCAAATTGCATAATAGTATTTTATTTACTCTGGCTTCCTCCCACTTCCAAAGACAAGCACATGGGGATAGGTTGATTGGCAACACTAAATTGGCCCTAGTGTGTGAATGTGAGTGTGAATGTTGTCTGTCTATCTGTTTTGGCCCTGTGATGGGATGGCAACTTGTCCAGGGTCTACGCCGCCTCCCGCTTGAATGCAGCTGAGATAGGCTCCAGCACCCGCGCAACCCCAAAACGGCTCATGCGGTAGAAAAATAATAGATGGATGTTTCATTATGCCATGGCTGCTGCACTGAAAAAAATAACTCATAAGATTTACTTGAAAAAATTATTTTATTTGCACGCAAATGATTTGAGTAAAATTTAATGCCGCAATATCAAGTAACACTCACTTGCCAATATCAAGTAAATTCTACTTACCATATAACATAACAGTTGTGAAGATATTAAGTAACAGTTACCTAATTACATCAAAGTTTTAAGTTATATTTATCTAAACAAATTAAGTAGTCTACTTGTTTTTCATCGGCAGGAACATCATTTTACTCAAAACTTAAAGTACATTTTTTTATACCATATTTCCTTGAATAGACAATGGAGCACTAATTATTTTTAAACTTCTTCACGCTCCTGCGCTTATCGATGGCATGCAGCAAAAATTTGAGCGTGATAAGTTAGACTTTAATATATAATTATTCTGCTGCCGCGTCCCGGTGGTTAGGTAAAATTAATCTTCAGTGTTAATTCGCACCCACTTTTACTCCTTGCTGTCTACGTGCCGATGGACGAATGCTTTTCGCTGAATCTGATACGAGATTGCAATGCATAGTTGATCAACAGCCATACCTTTTACACTGATGGTTGTGATATAAACAACTTTAACATTCTTACTAATATGCGCCACACTCTGTGAACTCACACCAAATACATTTCTGATGAACATCGACTCTGTAACACAATGTAAACGCAAGATAAGAATTACCCATAATGCCACCTTGCAGTAATCTGTGAAGTGATCCTAACGGCCGGAGCAGAGCCAGTCGGCCAGAGCCTGTTGTGCTGTGCGCATGCGTCGTCGTGCATGCGTTTCAAAACACTGGATTTTCAGAGTAAAGTTTATGTAATATTTTTAGGTTTACGTACGTACAACTATTAAACATTTAAATAGTATGAGGAAACATAAGTAACACTTCCTCTTCCCCCATAATTCATGTATTACGTTAATGAAATGTTTAATTTTACTTAAAAAACTCTAGTTCTTACTGAATGTTAAAAATATTAGGTATACATTATGACAGTTACTCTAATAGAGTTTAGAGTTTACAGCACCAAAAAGTCACTTTTTTCAACGTGTTGAAAGCACAGTTTTAGCACTATTTCCTAGTAAATTGCACCACGTCAACGTATGCATACCTTGAACCAGTTCCATTATAATATAGATGGGTTGTTTCTGTGTACACACGCCAATCAGCTTTACAATGTTGGGATGATCGTACTGTTTGAGGATCCTGCAGACAAGAACAGAGCAACAGTATGATGAGTATTGAGTGTGAAATCATGTCATCTTGCAGTCTTTTACTAACCGGGCCTCCATCAGAAACTTGTTCTTCTGCTCCAATGCCAGGCTGTCCTTACAGGCCTTCACTGCTACAGGAGTGTTATCACAGCGCAAAGTTCCGCTGTACACCTCCCCAAAATTACCCTGTGCGGGCAAAACACCAGTAATCACTTGGAAACGCATCAATGTTCATAGTTAGTACAGTCTGTTTTATGCCGGACAGACACCTGCAGATTTTGAAGTGTTTGCAATAGCTGGGGTCAAAGTTCACACCAGCTACATTTAGGACTGTATTTTATTATATGCCTGTATCTTGCACGTACATGCACCAAAAAAACATCAGGCGTCATTAAGCGAAAGTGAAAATGTTAACGCACAAAAAATATGGTCAATGTTCAGCTTACCCACCCGCCCTATGATGTTTCCTAATATAACATCATCGTGTTCCAGGACCCATTTGTCCTAGAATAAATGAGCAAAAAGCAAGAGAGCCATTAAGCAGTTAAGGGGTAGTATTTTTATCTTAGAGGACGAGCTAAGTGAGTGATGACGCAGAGGCAAAAACGATGCAGTACCTTAAGCACAGGTTTCTTCAGCTGTATATTACACTTCTTAGTGATGTGCTGCCGTGAGGACAGTAGATGATGGATCAGCTGCGGGACGCTGCAGAAGCTCTCCCCGTCCAAGCGGTACTGATTCTTCATCACATCCAAAAGCATTCACAGAGAGAGTGAGCTCAATACCTGAGAGGACATTTGTCATCCCATGCTAGGAGGTCACTTACGGCCGTGTTGTGGATGAGGAAATGCTTGCAGGATCCTTCCCAGAGGACAGAGAGCACATAACCCTGTTTTTCTAGACTTTGTCTCACGAGGAAATCACCATCACACTGAAGCAGCTGCTCGACCTCCAGCCTGGGAATGGCGCCGTGGTACCAGGTCTGCTGCTCCAGGGGACGATCCACTGACTTGAGCTGGTGCGCACAGGAAAGATGAGTCCGTAAAGATTATGTCAATCATAGAATAAACAAAAAAAAGGATTTTGAACGCTGTAATTAAAGATGTTTGGCAGGAAAGTGTGTCATGTTTACTTGCACTGACCTTCTTGGGCACCCTTGTCATATTATTTTATAGCATTTTTAATTCCACTTTTGTCTGAATTTAAATACAAATAAGCATGCACTTGCAGGAACGTTGAATACAGTGTAAGTGGGGCTGTTGTATCAGAGCCACAAGCACAGGGGCGCCCTTGGGTTTATGCAAAGTTTTTTTTTTCTGCCATTTTAATATATAGGTTATGAAATACATTATGAATGTTAATATGAAATAAATATAGCTGTGAAAGTTAAGTATTTCTTCAATCAAATTAGGAATATTTAAATGGCTTAACAGTTCCTTTCACCTGGAGAGATATAGGTAAACATTACTTCGAACACTTTGCTGAACGCAGATGTCATACCGTCATCAGAGCTCACCATTCACACACAACACCAACATTTTGGAACAAGGATAAAGTGATAGAAGAAAGATATATGAAAAAATATATATATATATCTGTTTCAATATAGGAGAAAGTTATGTGCAGGTTTGAATTTTGCATCTCATTGCACATTACTGTAGTGCGTTCAAAGACCATTGATTAAAGTTAGAAAGAGGGACGTCACTTGGTTTTAAAGACAGTGGGAGAAAAAGCTGGTTTTAAACCAAATCTCATGCAAAATATTTATTTATATATATATATATATATATATATATATATATATATATATATATATATATATATATATATATATATATATACAGTATATATATATATATATATATATATAATTTTTTTTTTTTTTTGTGCATGTAAACATACTAAGTGTGTGTATATGGGTCATTGACGTCTGGGTTTTGGGTAGGACGGGGGCCTTTTTTGAGTCTTGTGTATGGGGGCCCAGAATTTGGTGCTATGCCCCTGATCATTACGTCGTCAAAGCTCACCTTTAAACATTCACATACATCTCCAGCGTTTTGGAACAATGATAAGGTGATTGAACAAATGTAAAATTTTAAATATAATAAATCTGTAAAGGGCAGCGTAGCAGAAAGTTAGTTACAAGATACACTTTTGCATCTCATTCCACATCACTTTGTTGTTTTCAAGTACCCTCAATTCCAGTTAGAAACACAGACTCCACTTGGTTTTAAAGAGAGGGGGAGAGTGGAGACTTAACCTCAAGTAAGTGCACTAATAATAATAATATACCTTATTTTCCACACTATAAGGCGCACAGTAAGCTTTTGAGAAAATTTTAGGTTTTTAGGTGCGCCTTATAGTGCGGAACATACGGTAATCATGATAATATTGATGTATTATTGTGATTTATATCATCCACTGATAACAATATTATGTGTGTCAGCTTGTCTACTTCACACTCTGAAGTAAATAAAAACTTAACATATTAAAATCAAATTTAAGTGACTTAAAAATGATTATCAAAATCCATATTCTCACCACTTTAATGTTTATCCCATCTTTGAAAAAATAAAATCCTAATTGAGGTTTTTATATGTGTTTTAAAAAAGATGGTTTTAATCAAAACCATGCACTAACTCGTTTTTGGTGTGGATGGGGCAGCAACATTGGATTTAGTGTAAAATGGAGGGTCCTACTGTAGTCTTTTGTATGGGAGCCCAGAATTTGGTGCTACACCTCTGTGCACAGGGCTTCTGTCACTGAATTTATTTTCATTGCACCATGGTCAATGCTGTCAACAAATCAAATAGTAATCCAACATAACCCTCTGCTGCCTTTAGGAGCTTTAGAAAGTGAAAGTGGCATTGCTGGCATTTTTTGAAACCACCAAAAGAATTGTTTACTATATGGTTTAACAAAAAAGAGACTGATGCAACATTAATACACACCGGATACTTCATTAGGTACACCCGTCCCTTCTAAAGAGATGTTCTGCTTTTTACAAAAGATAACGCTGGGTTTTGATTGGCACTGTCAGTACGGTGCGGACAGCAGATCACACCCACAATAACAAATTGTTAAAATAATATTGTACTTCTGACTGTCCGTCAAAAGTGAGCGTTATCATTTTAGAAAAGTAGAATTGCTGATATAGCTAGTGAGGTTTTTTAGTTTGTTTTTTTGACAAAGGCTACATGGGCAGTTAACCACGGTGGCATTCTCTAAGGAGCGCTGTTAAAAAAAACATCTACCAAATAGGTGTCATTACAACTAGAACGACCAATTAATACAGCTGCTGTGTTCGAACTCATTAGATTGTGCACCTGATGTATATTAAACTTATTTGTGATAAAGTGTTTGACTTACATCACTTTTGGGATGAAACAGGTAGTTTTTGAACCCGTTCCCGAAAAGCTTGGGTGGCATTTGGTTGTTGTCCTGAAAAGCAGATGCAGAGAAAAACATGCAGGTCAAACTGAACATCTTCACATATGGAATTTCATTGTTTATTAAGCACTGTAGACAAAGGTAACATAGAATGTGCCTACATATTTTTACTAGTGCTGTCCAACCTAACCCTCTGCTGCCTTTAGGAGCTTTAGAAAGTGAAAGTGGCATTGCTGGCATTTTTTGAAACCACCAAAAGATGATGAATTGTTTACTATATGGTTTAACAAATTAGAGACTGATGCAACATTAATACACACTTGATACTTCATTAGGTACACCCGCCCCTTCTTAAGAGATGTTCTGCTTTTTACAAAAGATAATAACGCTGGGTTTTGATTGGCACTCTCAGTACGGTGCGGACAGCAGATCACACCCACAATAACAAATTGTTAAAATAATATTGTACTTCTGACTGTCCGTCAAAAGTGAGCGTTATTATTTTAGAAAAGTAGAATTGCTGAAATATAGCTAGTGCCGTTTTTTTTTGTTTTTTTTTAAAAACGGCTACCTGGGCAGTTAACCACGGTGGCATTCTCTAAGGAGCGCTGTTAAAAATAAACAACTACCAAATAGGTGACATTACAACTAGAACGACCAATTAATACAGTTGCTCTGTTCGAACTCATTAGATTGCGCACCTGATGTATATTAAACTTATTTGTGATAAAGTGTTTGACTTACATCACTTTTGGGATGAAACAGGTAGTTTTTGAACCCGTTCCCGAAAAGCTTGGATGGCATTTGGTTGTTGTCCTGAAAAGCAGATGCAGAGAAAAACATGCAGGTCAAACTGAACATCTTCACATATGCAAGTTCATTGTTTAGACAAAGGCAACATAGAATGTGCTTATATATTTTTACTAGTGCTGTCAAATGATATATTTTTTTAATCAGATTAATCACTCCTTTGAATTTGGATGATTCACCATCAATCACAGTAAATGGTTACATAATTTAAATTTATCTTAAAGATGATCCACATGTTGTGTATAGGGGGCAGCCGGTGATGAAGTGCTTGGCAGTCTGCTCAGACTCGCCACACTCGCATGCCACACTGTCTGGAAGGCCCAATTCTTCATAGATGACTTCGAGCATCCAAATCCAATTCACAGGCGGCTCAGCAGGGTCCATAGATGGCGTGGGAAGTCTTGTCCTTTTAGGATGTTTTGTTGGATGCGGGAGCGCCCAGCCGTCTCCCATGACTGCTTCCAGGAAGCTGCCAACCAGGCATCTCTGGACAGGTCCTCAGGGATACACTGTAGCATCTCTTGTGTTGCCTTGTCGTAAGGAGCCAGTGTTATTGTGGCTTTGTGCAGGATGTGCCACTCATACTTTTTGCTTTTCCAAGCTGGGGATCGAGAGGGTAGCTGCATCCTGTTGGAGCCTAGCCAGGGCGATTATCACCATGGTGGGACACAGAAGGCGGTTTCCGGCAACCAGTTATTATCTGTGAGGGCACTGTGGATGACAGTATCAACCTTGTTTACGTGTCGACTTCTGCTCCAGATGGGGGCGCAGTATTCAGCCACAGGTAGGACCAAGGCTTGCGTTGATATGTGTAGGGTCTGGGGGGAAGCTCCCCCAGTGAAACCTCCCAGGTGGCGGATACTGAGACTCTTGCTGTTGTCTTGGATTTTACTTCATCCAGATGTTGCTTTTAGGAGAGTGTCCGGTGTAAGCGCAAACCGAGGTACTTGGGAACTTAGTGGAACTCCAGACGGTTCTTGCCGACATGCACATCCAGTTCCCTTCTTGCTCCCTGGTTGTAGAAGTGGAACGTTGCAGACACTGTTTTGCCCATGCTGAGTTGCAGGTGACACTTCTGGACGTAATCATCCGGGATTCCCATATTTCGTTTGAGGCCATCTACCATCGCCTGCCATGTTGGGAAGGGGAGCATAATAGCTAAGTCGTCCTCATAGCCAAACCTGCCGGATGTTATGTTAAGCAGGTCATGAATATACACGTTGAACAGCATTGGCGAGAGGACAGAGCCATGCGGGACCCGTTCTTCGGCCTTCTGAGCCTACTAGGCTGGCCATCGCTGGTTTGTAGGCTGAAGCTACAGTTACTTAGGGTCTCCATGATAAACTGTTTGCTGATTTGGGATTGTTCTCAACAATTTTAGATGAAGTCCTCTCTGCTACACGGTGTCATGAGCGGCTTTGAGGTCCAGAAACCCTACTCCAGCTTTGTTGTTGTACTGGAAGCTGTCCTCGATGTCCTGGATGAGTAGTGTGACTTGGTCCACTGTTGATCTGCCACGACGGAAGCCGGCTTGCTCCAGTGAAAGTTGTGAGTCCACCACTTGCTCGATGAGGCAGTGGATCAGTCTCTCCAGGATCTTATATGGGACACAAAGCAGGGGGATGGGCCTATAGGACTTTGGCTCCTCAGTGGGTTTGTTAGATTTTGGCAAAGCTATGACTGAAGCGCGGCACCAGATAATTGGTAGCTTTGACCTCCGGAAACATGATGAAAAGAACGAGAATAGCCCGTGAGCTGTTCTTTCAATCAATCAATCATCCATCCATCTTCTTCCGCTTATCTGAGGTCGGGTCGCGGGAGTAGCAGCCTAAGCAGGGAAGCCCAGACTTCCCTCTCCCCAGCCACTTCGTCTAGCTCTTCCCGGGGGATCTGGAGGCGTTCCCAGGCCAGCCAGGAGACATAGTCTTCCCAACGTGTCCTGGGTCTTCCCCGTGGCCTCCTACCGGTTGGATGTGCCATAAATACCTCCCTAGGGAGACGTCCGGGTGGCATCCTGACCAGATGCCCAAACCACCTCATCTGGCTCCTCTCGATGTGGAGGAGCAGCGGCTTTACTTTGAGTTCCTCCCAGATGACAGAGCTTCTCACCCTATCTCTAAGGGAAAGCCTCGCCACACGGCGGAGGAAACTCATTTCGGCCGCTTGTATCCGTGATCTTATCCTTTCAGTCATGACCCAAAGCTCATGACCATAGGTGAGGATAGGAACGTAGATCGACCGGTAAATTGAGAACATTGCCTTCTGGCTCAGCTTCTTCTTCACCAAAACGGATCAGTACAACGTCCGCATTACTAAAGACGCCACACCGATCCGCCTGTCGATCTCACGATCCACTCTTCCCTCACTCGTGAACAAGACTCCTAGGTACTTGAACTCCTCCACTTGGGGCAGGGTCTCCTCCCCAACCCGGATATGGCATTCCACCCTTTTCCGGACGAGAACCATAGAATCGGACTTGGAGGTGCTGATTCTCATTCCGGTCGCTTCACACTACGCTGCAAACTGATCCAGTGAGAGCTGAAGATCCCGGCCGGATAAAGCCATCAGGACCACATCATCAGCAAAAAGCAAAGAACTTATCCCGCGGCCACCAAACCGGAACCCCTCAACACCTTGACTGCGTCTAGAAGTTCCGTCCATAAAAGTTATGAACAGAATCGGTGACAAAGGACAGCCTTGGCGGAGTCCAACCCTCACTGGAAATGTGTTCGACTTACTGCCGGCAATGCGGACCAAGCTCTGACACTGATCGTACAGGGAGCGGACCGCCACAATAAGACAGTCCGATACCCCATACTTTCTGAGCACTCCCCACAGGAATTCCCGAGAGACACAGTCAAATGCCTTCTCCAAGTCCACAAAGCACATGAAGACTGGTCGGGCAAACTCCCATGCAACCTCAAGAACCCTGCCGAGAGTATAGAGCTGGTCCACAGTTCCACGACCAGGACGAAAACCACACTGTCCATCCCGAATCCGGGGTTCGACTATCCGGCGTAGCCTCCTCTCCAGTACACCTGAATAAACCTTACCGGGAAGGCTGAGTGGTGTGATCCCACGATAGTTGGAACACACCCTCTAGTCCCCCTTCTTAAAGAGAGGAACCACCCCCCCGGTCTGTCAATCCAGAATCGCGATGTCCACGCGATGCTGCAGAGTCTTGTCAATCAAGACAGCCCCACAGCATCCAGAGCCTTAAGGAACTCCGGGCAGATCACATCCACCCCTGGGGCCTTGCCACCGAGGATCTTTTTAACTACCTCAGCAACCTCAGCCCCTGAAATAGGAGCACCTACCACAGATTCCCCAGGCACTGCTTCCTCATAGGAAGATGTGTTGGTGGGATTGAGGAGATCTTCGAAGTATTCCTTCCACCTATCCACAACATCCGCAGATGAGGTCAGCAGAACACCATCCGCACCATACACGGTGTTGATAGGTCACTGCTTCCCCTTCCTGAGGTGGCAGATGGTGGTCCAAAATCGCTTCGAAGCCGTCCAGAAGTCGTTTTCCATTGCTTCCCCGAACTCCTCCCACGTCCGAGTTTTTGCCTCCGCGACCGCTGAAGCTGCACACCGCTTGGCCTGTCGGTACCTGTCCACTGCCTCCGGAGTCCAATGAGCCAAAAGAACCAGATAGGACTCCTTCACCAGCTTGACGGCATCCCTCACCGCTACCTTGCGGCCACAGCTCTAATCAGCCGCCTCGACAATAGAGGTACGGAACACAGTCCACTCGGACTCAATGTCCAGCAAATCCCTCGTGACATGTTCAAAGTTCTTCCGGAGGTGGGAATTGAAACTTTTTCTGACAGGAAACTCTGGCAGACTTTCCCAGCAGACCCTCACAATGCGTTTGGGCCTGCCAGGTCTGTCCGGCATCCTCCCCCACCATCGCAACCATCTCACCACCAGGTGGTGATCAGTAGAAAGCTCCGCCCCTCTCTTCACCCGAGTGTCCAAAACATGAGGCCGCAAATTCGGTGACACAACTACGAAGTCGATCATGGAACTGCGGCCTAGGGTGTCCTGGTGCCATGCACATATGGACACCCTTACGTTTAAAAATGGTGGTGGACAAATTGTGACGAGCACAAAAGTCCAATAACAAAACACCACTCGGGTTCAGATCCGGGCGGCCATTCTTCCCAATCACGCCTCTCCAGGTTTCACTGTCGTTGCCAACATGAGCGTTGAAGTCCCCCAGTAGGACAAGGGAATCACCCGGGGGAATACTTTCCAGTACTCCCTTGAGTGTGCCCAAAATGGGTGGGTACTCTGAACTGCTGTTTGGTACGTAAGCACAAACAGTCAGGACCCGTCCCCCCACCCGAAGGCAGAGGGAGGCTACCCTTCCGTCCACTGGGTTGAATTCCAACGTGCAGACTTTGAGCCGGGGGGAAAAAAGAATTGCCACCCCAGCCCATTGCCTCTCACTGCCGGCAACGCCAGAGTGGAAGAGAGTCCAGCCCTTCTCGAGAGAAGTGGTTCCAGAGCCCCTGCTGTGCGTCGAAGTGAGTCCGACTATATCCATCCGGAACTTCTCCACTTCGCGCACTTGCTCAGGCTCCTTCCCTCCCAGTGAGGTGACGTTCCACGTCCCAAGAGCTAGCTTCTGGAGCTTAGGATCGGACTGCCAAGTGCCCTGCCTCCGGCTACCGCCCAGCTCACATCGCACCCAACCTCTATGGCCGCTGTTATGGGTGGTGAGCCCATTGGAGTGATGACTCACGTTGCCTCTTCGGGCTGTTCCCCGCCGGGCCCCATGGGAACAGGCCCGGCCACCAGGCGCTCGCCATCGTGCCCCACCTCCGGGTCTGGCTCCAGAGGGGGGCCCCGGTGACCCGCGTCAGGGCGAGGGAAATCTGGGACCATGATTTTTCTTCTTCATAGAGGTCTTCGAGCTGATCTTTGTCTGAGCCCTCACCTAGGACCTGTTTGCCTTGGGAGACTTTATGCCCCCGGACAACATAGCTCCTAGGATCATTGGGACACACAACTCCTATGCCACGATAGGGTGGCAGCTCAGAGAGGAGACTTAGCGACTTGTCCAGGGTGCTTTCCGCCTGAATGCAGCTGAGATGTGCTCTGGTACCCCCCGCGACCCCAAAGGGGACAAGCGGTAGAAAATAGACGGATGTATGGATGATTGAAATATTGGATAATATAATATGTGTTGCAATATTAAATATACAATTTCAGGCTTTCTCGGGCCAGATAATATGTGGAGCACCAGACATGGCCCCCGGGCCTAGAGTTTGACACTTGTGGTTTTTAGGATGGCTTAATAGCGCCCACTGTCAGACAAGGGCCAGGCTGGCACTACAACTGCCAGTTCATAAGCTCCATTTTTGAGGTGAGTATTGGGGATCGTTAACGCTCAATACATTTCAATGAATGGGTAATTAGTTACGATGCTAATGTGACTTCATCCATCCATTTTTACCGCTTGTCATTTATTATATAATATTTACAGTTTGGGATGCTTATCAACATCTCCGGTGTATTTAGCAGAATTGATTATGTTACATTGCAAGTACAGCAGTACAAATGAGTATTGAGGCCATTTTGTAAAGAATTAAAAGCTGCACTAAAGTGCTAATGTTCTTAAGTAGTTATTTTTTACGACTGGATATCAAAATCCTCACACTAGCCGCCTATAAAAGCTGCCATTTATTATTCAGATGTGTCATATTTGTTGAAAACACTGGATAGATTAATACACAAAGCTAACAAAAGAGGTGATTATGTGCGTAGTCCTTTCTCAGGAACACTTTTACATGTTTGCACAATGACACCCAAGTGTAACAAAAGTCAGACTAAAGTGACAACAGTCCACATTTATGTCATGTACAGATACGAGGGCCGTCAACTTTTTCACTTCCGATTCGATACTGATACTGGAGTATTGGTCGAAAGTGATTTTAAGCCGATACGATATCAGCATGAACTATTGTACAAATTTCTGTTATTTTGTGGTGTGGAATGTTCACAAAGGTTTGATCATGTGAAGTTACTTAGAAAAGGAAGATAGATATGAAAAACATTAACTTTACGACAAATGTATGCTGTCTTTAAATTGAAAAGAAGTGGATACCAACACCTACTACTACTACATACTAGTTCATGATGTTAAGCTCATGACACAGTAAGTTGAATGATGTGTACACGTTTGTTGCCTGGTACTTTCTAATATGTGTCTACCTCAGACAACCTTTATATGTATGTAATATAATAATAAAATAACAATGAATTACATTTGTAACACACTTTAAATTTGTTAAAATCTCAAAGTGCTACAAAGTGTAAATAAAAAAAAAAATAGAAAGTTAGAATATATAATAAAAAAATTTAAATAGAAATGAAATCATGACTCACACTAGATAAACATTAGATAAAACAGAAACAGATAAAAATAGAAATAAAAGCATGAAAGCACTGGATGAAACAGATAGGCAAGCAGTGTATTTAAAAACAAGAAGGCAGAGAAATTAGATAAAAGCTGTGCTAAAATGGTGGGTTTTTAGTCCCTTCTTAAAACGGTCAACCGATTGTGGTGCTCTAAGATGGTCGGGGAGAGCGTTCCAGATTTCGGGTGCGGTCGAGCAGAAAGCCCGGCAGCCCATTGATTGTAAGTTTGTCCTGATGGGTTTGAGGAGGTTGGTGTTTGAGGAGCGGAGGTTGAGGGTAGGAGGTTGAGGGGAAATTAGGTCTTTGAAGTAGAAGGGGGCATTGCCGTAGATGCATTGGTGCGTTAGCAGGTTAATCTTGAATTGGGTCCGGGATGTAATAGGGAGCCAGTGAAATGATTTGAGGATGGGTGTGATATGATCACCCTTGCGCACTCTTGTCAGGATCCTTGTTGCGCTATTTTGAATGTGTGCAATATGCAACTATAATTATTTGATACTTCCCTGCCTTCCGCCAAAGTGTAGTTGGTCTTGGCTACTCATCTGTGCATCAGTTGCGCTGCTGACCCGTCTCCACTCAAGATGATCTCCTGCTGGCCCCACTGTGGACTGGACTCACACTATAATGCTAGATCTACTCGGCGTCCAATTCACCCACATCAGCGGTCTCCTCCAAGGTTTCTCATTGTCATCCCATTGGGTTGAGGTTTTTTTTGCCCTGATGTGGGATCTGAGCCGAGGATGTCGTTGTGGCTTGTGCAGCCCTTTGAGACACTCGTGATTCAGGGCTATATAAGTATACTTTGATTGATTGATTGATTGATTGATACAGCCCGCAGCGACCGCGACAGGGGCGAGCAATAGAAAAATGGATGGATATTTATATTGACAAATGTGCTGTTTTAGACAGAAATATTGTTAAGGACACTGTGGAGAGGCGGAGCCGGGCACGCCGGAGCCCGGCCCAAGATGGCGGCGAGGAGGCGGGGACGGAGAGCGAGCGGAGAGGCGGGGCACGCTGGGAGCGACGCCGCAATCATGATCAGGTGCGCGGGGCGCCCAGCTGGGCGGAATAATCTAATCTCCTCGCGAGGTGTAAAAGGGCTGCAGCGGAGAGAAGGGGGAAGAAGGAAGCGGACGCTGCATGCGAGAGGAAAAGGGCGAGAGGCAGACAACGACGCAGCAAGGTGAAAAGGAAGTTGAAAGGTTTTAATAAAAGAATAAAACATAAAGTCAAACTGCTCAAAACCATGTCCTTCCTTCCTTGCTGGTCCTGGGAACCTGCACGACGGTAAGAGTCCGTCACAGACACTTTTTAGTGAAGTGAAATATTTGTATATCTCTTCCGGTTCCGGGTCAACGTGAATGACTGCTCGCTGACTGCTCTTGTTGCAAAAAAAAGCTAAGTATCGTTCTATCTGTGTGATTTTGACTGTTTTGCAGCTTTATTTACAACTTATCGAACATATTTAATAGTTCAATTTAACTTGCAAATCACCCGATCTCTGTCTCACCACTTCGCCCTCAGCTAGCTAGCTGCTAAGCTAACGAGGCTAGCGGAGAAAGGCAGCGCCGGTCTGAAGGAAGCTTCTCCCCCGCCACCGAGACCACCACTTCCCGAAGACAGCTGGCACTCCACTCGGCGACGGAAAGTTTCTGTGAGTATGGCTTCCTGCGCTTCGTGCACTTTACTCATGGATAGGTTGGCTTTGCTAGAGAGCCGTGTCCGCCAGTTAGAGCAGTGTAATTTCGTAACTTTAGATGTTGCGGACACATCTGCTAGCGTTAGCTGTAGCGAGCTAACTAGCCCAGCTTGTAGCAGCCCTAATCGGCCTACAAGCTACGGTGTACCGGTTGAGACGCATAATAGATTTAGCCCTTTAGCTAGTCCTACACCCCAGTCTACCGGGCACCACACTTTAGTTATAGGGGACTCCATCACCCGAAACATAAAGCTTAGCAAACCAGCCACAATTAAGTGTATTCCCGGGGGCAGAGCACCTGACATTGAAGCTAATCTTAGGGAGCTAACTCGCAACAGGTCTAGTAAGCACGTACGGCAGGCTAACCGCACCACTAGTTATGCGAATATAGTAATACACGTTGGCTCCAATGACGTTAGGATGAGACAATCAGAGATTACAAAGAGAAACATAGCCAGGGCTTGTAATCTCGCCAGAAAGATGTCCAGGCATCGAGTAATTGTCTCTGGCCTCCTGCCTGGGAGAGGCAATGATGAGAGATATAGCAGATTAGTCTCTCTTAACAGGTGGCTGGATAGCTTCTGCAGACAACAGGGATTTACGTTTATTGATAATTGGCCCTCTTTCTGGGGCAAACCTGGCTTGCTGAGGAGAGACGGCCTTCACCCTAACCAGGAAGGCGCTATCCTCTTGTCTCGGAACATAGACTTCGCATTGAGCCACATTTGACTAACTGCACTAGAGCAAGCCCGGTCACAGGCAATTACAGAGCCTGCTAGCCTGGGTATGGAGTCAGTTAAGTTAGAACTAGCCAGCGCCAGGCTGGATGATCCCTGTACACATAGCAATTTTCGTAGAATAATACACAACTCACAAAATGTTTTTTCTACTGTGTCTATGACTTCGTCAGAGTTAGACATGCGTTCTACTGAGGTGGCAAATTATGATGCGTTCAGTTTATCGCAGCGCCAAGTAGACAATCTGAAAATTCCCGTCATATCAATTCCTAGATATGGTCGTAATTATTTTAAGTACACTGCGCATAATAAACGCAACATTATTAATATTGCTACTACGGATAATTTTATCAACAACTCCTTAAAACAGCCCACTACCTATAATATGGGCTTTCTAAACATCAGATCTTTGTCTCCCAAAACGTTATTAGTCAATGAGGTCATTAGAGACAACAACCTTAACGTCATCGGTCTTAGCGAAACCTGGCTTAAACCAGACGACTTTTTTGCGATAAATGAGGCATCCCCTCCTAACTATACGAATGCGCATATTGCCCGTCACCTCAAAAGGGGAGGGGGTGTCTCACTAATATACAACGAAAACTTTAACTTTAGTCCTAACTTAAATAATAAATATAAATCGTTTGAGGTGCTTTCTATGAAGTCTGCCACACCTCTGCCTCTGTGCATGGCCGTTATCTACCGCCCCCCAGGGCCCTATTCGGACTTTATTAATGAATTCTCAGAGTTTGTTGCTGATCTAGTGACGCACGCCGATAATATAATTATAATGTGGGACTTTAATATCCATATGAATACCCCATTGGACCCACCGTGCGTGGCGCTCCAGACTATAATTGATAGCTGTGGTCTTACACAAATAATAAATGAACCGACGCATCGCAGCGGTAATACGATAGACCTAGTGCTTGTCAGAGGTATCACCGTCTCCAAAGTTATGATACTCCCGTATACTAAAGTAATGTCCGATCATTACCTTATAAAATTCGAAGTTCAGACTCATGTTCGGCAAGCTAATAATAATAATAACTGCTATAGCAGCCGCAACATTAATGCTGCCACAACGACGACTCTTGCGGACCTACTGCCCTCGGTAATGGCACCGTTCCCAAAGTATGTGGGCTCTATTGATAACCTCACTAACAACTTTAACAACGCCCTGCGCGAAACCATTGATAGTATAGCACCGCTGAAGTTAAAAAAGGCTCCAAAAAGGCGTACGCCATGGTTTACTGAAGAAACTAGAGCTCAGAAATTATTATGTAGAAAGCTGGAACGCAAATGGCGCACGACTAAACTTGAGGTGCACCATCAAGCATGGAGTGATAGTTTAATAACTTATAAACGCATGCTTACCTTAGCTAAAACTAATTATTACTCAAATCTCATCCGCATTAATAAAAACGATCCAAAATTTTTGTTTAGTACAGTAGCATCGCTAACCCAACAAGGGACTCCTTCCAGTAGCTCCACCCATTCGGCAGATGACTTTATGAAGTTCTTTAATAAGAAAATTGAACTTATTAGAAAGGAGATTAAAGACAATGCGTCCCAGCTACAACGGGGTTATAGTAACACAGATACGATTGTATATACGGCGGATACTGCAAATATCCAAAATAGTTTCTCTCGTTTTGATGAAATAACATTAGAAGGATTGTTACAACGTGTAAATGGAATAAAACAAACAACATGTTTACTTGACCCACTTCCTGGGAAACTTATCAAGGAGCTTTTTGTATTATTAGGTCCATCAGTGCTAAATATTATAAACTTATCACTTTCCTCGGGCACTGTTCCCGTTGCATTCAAAAAAGCGGTTATTCATCCTCTCCTTAAAAGACCTAACCTCGATCCAGACCTCATGGTAAACTACCGACCGGTGTCTCACCTTCCCTTTATTTCGAAAATCCTCGAAAAAATTGTTGCAGAGCAGCTAAATGAGCACTTAGCGTTTAACAATCTATGTGAAACCTTTCAATCCGGTTTCAGGGCAAATCACTCGACTGAGACAGCCCTCGCAAAACTGACTAATGATCTATTGCTAACGATGGACTCTGATGCGTCATCTATGTTGCTGCTCCTCGATCTTAGCGCTGCTTTCGATACCGTCGATCATAATATTTTATTAGAGCGTATCAAAATACGAATTGGTATTTCAGACTCAGCCCTGTCATGGTTTAACTCTTATCTTACTGATAGGATGCAGTGCGTCTCCTATAACAGTGTGACCTCGGACTATGTTAAGGTAACCTGTGGAGTTCCCCAGGGTTCGGTCCTTGGCCCTGTACTCTTCAGCATCTACATGCTGCCGCTAGGTGACGTCATACGCAAATACGGTATTAGCTTTCACTGTTATGCTGATGACACCCAACTCTACATGCCCCTAAAGCTGACCAACACGCCGGACTGTAGTCAGTTGGAAGCGTGTCTTAATGAAATTAAACAATGGATGTCCGCTA
>NC_084612.1:32160987-32163487 GCF_033978795.1 Nerophis ophidion
CGGTAGCATCGCTAACCCAACAAGGGACTCCTTCCAGTAGCTCAACCCACTCAGCTGATGACTTTATGCAATTCTTTAGTAAGAAAATTGAAGTCATTAGAAAGGAGATTAAAGACAATGCGTCCCAGCTACAACGGGGTTCTATTAACACTGACACGATTGTATATACGGCGGATACTGCCCTCCAAAATAGTTTCTCTCGTTTTGAGGAAATAACATTAGAGGAATTGTTACAACGTGTAAATGGAATAAAACAGACAACATGTTTACTTGACCCTCTTCCTGGGAAACTGATCAAGGAGCTCTTTGTATTATTAGGTCCATCAGTACTAAATATTATAAACTTATCACTCTCCTCGGGCACTGTTCCCCTAGCATTCAAAAAAGCGGTTATTCATCCTCTTCTTAAAAGACCTAACCTCGATCCTGACCTCATGGTAAATTACCGACCGGTGTGGTGTCTCACCTTCCCTTTATTTCAAAAATCCTTGAAAAAATTGTTGCGGAGCAGTTAAATGAACACTTAGCGTCTAACAATCCATGTGAAACCTTTCAATCCGGTTTCAGGGCAAATCACTCCACGGAGACAGCCCTCGCAAAAATTACTAATGATCTATTGCTAACGATGGATTCTGATGCGTCATCTATGTTGCTGCTCCTCGATCTTAGCGCTGCTTTCGATACCGTCGATCATAATATTTTATTAGAACGTATCAAAACACGAATTGGTATGTCAGACTTAGCCCTGTCTTGGTTTAACTCTTATCTTACTGATAGGATGCAGTGTGTCTCCCATAACAATGTGACCTCGGACTACGTTAAGGTAACGTGTGGAGTTCCCCAGGGTTCGGTCCTTGGCCCTGCACTCTTCAGCATCTACATGCTGCCGCTAGGTGACATCATACGCAAATACGGTATTAGCTTTCACTGTTATGCTGATGACACCCAACTCTACATGCCCCTAAAGCTGACCAACACGCCGGATTGTAGTCAGCTGGAGGCGTGTCTTAATGAAATTAAACAATGGATGTCCGCTAACTTTTTGCAACTCAACGCCAAAAAAACGGAAATGCTGATTATCGGTCCTGCTAGACACCGAACTCTATTTAATAATACAACTCTAACATTTGACAACCAAACAATTAAACAAGGCGACACGGTAAAGAATCTGGGTATTATCTTCGACCCAACTCTCTCCTTTGAGGCACATATTAAAAGCGTTACTAAAACGGCCTTCTTTCATCTCCGTAACATCGCTAAAATTCGCTCCATTCTGTCCACTAAAGACGCTGAGATCATTATCCATGCGTTTGTTACGTCTCGCCTCGACTACTGTAACGTATTATTTTCGGGTCTCCCCATGTCTAGCATTAAAAGATTACAGTTGGTACAAAATGCGGCTGCTAGACTTTTGACATGAACAAGAAAGTTTGATCACATTACGCCTGTACTGGCTCACCTGCACTGGCTTCCTGTGCACTTAAGATGTGACTTTAAGGTTTTACTACTTACGTATAAAATACTACACGGTCTAGCTCCATCTTATCTTGCCGATTGTATTGTACCATATGTCCCGGCAAGAAATCTGCGTTCAAAGGACTCCGGCTTATTAGTGATTCCCAAAGCCCAAAAAAAGTCTGCGGGCTATAGAGCATTTTCCGTTCGGGCTCCAGTACTCTGGAATACCCTCCCGGTAACAGTTCGCGATGCCACCTCAGTAGAAGCATTTAAGTCTCACCTTAAAACTCATTTGTATACTCTAGCCTTTAAATAGACTCCCTTTTTAGACCAGTTGATCTGCCGTTTCTTTTCTTTTTCTTCTATGTCCCACTCTCCCGTGTGGAGGGGGTCCGGTCCGATCCGGTGGCCATGTACTGCTCGCCTGTGTATCGGCTGGGGACATCTCTGCGCTGCTGGTCCGCCTACGCTTGGGATGGTTTCCTGCTGGCTCCGCTGTGAACGGGACTCTCGCTGCTGTGTCTTGGATCCTCTTTGGACTGGACTCTCGCGACTGTGTTGTATCCATTGTGGATTGAACTTTCACAGTATCATGTTAGATCCGCTCGACATCCATTGCTTTCCTCCTCTCTAAGGTTCTCATAGTCATCATTGTCACCGACGTCCCACTGGGTCATTATTGTCACCAATGTCCCACTGGATGTGAGTTTTCCTTGCCCTTATGTGGGCCTACCGAGGATGTCGTGGTGGTTTGTGCAGCCCTTTGAGACACTAGTGATTTAGGGCTATATAAGTAAACATTGATTGATTGATTGAAGATTGTTCAGCAGCTGCTTTTGACAACACGTCAAACATGTGTTGCACCTTTCCTGCTTCCGGCTCCCATAGTGTCTCCCTTGCGCGCACAACCCTTCACTCTACCCAGCAGTGGGTCTCCACAGCTCGGGACTCCAGGGTAAATGAAGAGTCCAGCGATTAGTTGTAAATCGTGGCTTTATTGAGTTCTTGCACAGAGCCAATCCAACAAAACACTAGCCACTCC